>NW_015151171.1:31920-73821 GCF_000732505.1 Cyprinodon variegatus
TTTTTTCTTTAGTCACAATCTTAATGATAGCGGTAAAAGATGTAACAATGGTTAATCATTTAGGAAGAACCCAAAGCCTTGTCATCCATCTGAATTGGATAATTGACTGGTTGTCCTGGGTGCAAGTATGTGCAATTGCAGCAATCATTCCTGAATGTTTTGAAGTCATTCCCCAATTATTGTAATGGGATTCTAAAAAGCAAAATATCAGAAAAAAGTGTTCACACAATAAAGACAAACAGGAGCTCTTAGGGCATTAAATGTGGTTTGAGTCGTTGGGAAGGAGATTTAGTCATGTGGGTGAACCAACTGACTGGCTTCCACATTGTTAAAAAGTTTGGGCAAGATATTTTTTTCAGCAAGCAGCCTCATCAGGGAGCATCTCATCAACCCCAGCTTTATTCAGGCAGTGGAGATGATGAGCCAGAGTCATAAACAGCTGTCCTAAGCCACAATAACAAGCAGACTCGCAACAGATGGCATAGGCTCTGATCGCAACATCATGAGTCAGGCTGGGAGTTGTTCAAGAGACACTGAGACCGAATAAATTCAAAGAACTGTCAGCAGTTCTCCAAGATCCTCAGAGCAGTTGGCAGAAGCTTTGACAAACTTTGCAAAACCTTAAACTGATTTGGTTGCTGTTTCGCTGAACAGTCTAAACTCCATAATGATGGCAGGCTGTTACCTGTAGAGTCAAGCCTTGGATGTTTGAAAATAGTTTGCAATTATTGTGTCTTGTTCTTTAAGGGCCAAGTAATGAGCATAGTGGATGTTTTTTGGGATCTCAGTGAGATTTTAGCTTTAGCTCCGATAATTTTCACCCAAAATGTCAGAAGATGTCAGGAAGAAATGTCAGCTACTGTTTCACAAGCCCACTGAGAGCAAATGAAATCCCTCCTAATTTGATTCTATTCAATTTGCTGTCTGGCAGATCTGATCAGGTGATGCAAATATTGTTAAAAGTTAAAAATGTCACCATGACGCTTTACTGATTAAAGCTGGAGAGGAGGACCTTACCATCTACAATTAAGCCCCCCTGAAGTGAAAGACATTACCCTTCGATTTGTTGTCCCTTCTGGAAGCTATGATAATCACATGAAGGATTGTTGCTGCTGGAATGAATAGCAGACAGCGATGAGCTCAGACCCAAACAATCAGACAGATGACGGTTAGAGGTAAGAAATATTAGTCTCTTTAATACATACAGTGCTTTCTCATCAGTTCTGGATGCACCCATATGAAAATTTAGGCAGAGATCAATGTCTAATGATATTACTTCAATGACCAATAACAGATTTATTTATTATTCAGGTTTTTCTTTGGGATTAACAAGGTTTTTGTTTGTTTTTAATCAAATTTGCTGAGGTTTTATATTTCCTACTCTTTGGACACCATGAAACACCGACCACAGTGCTGATAATGCTTTTCTGCTTAGGTTTATTTCCAGCAAACCTTTGGCGTATCACTTAAACCTCCCCAAACAACCCCCCTTTGCCAATTTTCCCCCCTTTTTTGGAAAAAATTAACAAACAACTACATGCAAATGTACTTTATTTGATTATATCGCCCATCTTACTTATTTATATTATTTAGTGTTGCATTCTGTATCAGCTGCAGCTGTCTGATCCATTTAGACAGACCTGTAAAGACATGGTTACAGTAATCAATTCTATTACAAACAATATATTTTTTAAGGTTGTGCTGAAACATTGGTCTTTTAATCCTGGACATGTTCTTTAGGTGATAGAAGGCTGACTTTGTTCCTGACTTTATGTTCCTCAGAAGCTTCAGCTTCCATCACTACAACCAGATTTAGAGCCTGATTGGTGGTTTCTAGTTGGACAAACTGCAGCTGTGTGCTAAATTTCCTTTGTTTTTCCCAACAAAATATTACCTCAAATTTGCTATGATTCAGCTGAAGAAAAATGTTTGCACATCCATGCATTGATTTCTTGAATGCCTTTATTCAGGGCTTGATAGTGCTCATACTCAGGGGGGGGGATTTAACATTAGGCAATACTAGGCAGGTGTCTAGGGCCCCAAGTTGCTGGGGGCCCCATAAAACTCTGTTTACAAAGATGGTTAACACAACTATTCCTTATTTGTTCACATTAATTATGTTTTTGATTTAAAAAATCCTTTCCCTAAAATGCCATCAGAATGCTTTTAATATTAGGTGTGTCTCAGCCCCCCCTTCAGTGTCCACCACATTGGATCAGTCCGTTTGCTTCACATGTTCAGAAAGGTCCAAACAAACAGCAGCAAACCATTTCAAAACAAAACGAAGAGCAGTGTTGCCAACTTAGCGCTTTTGTCGCTATATTTACTGACTTTTCAGGCTCCTCTAGCATTCTTATTTCAAAGAAGCACCTAGTGCCAAATCTAGCGACTTTTTTCTGTTACTGGAGACTTTAGCGACAACATATAAAAGCAGCTAACTCTGCTCTCCAGAGCGAGTAGATTGGTAACCCCGCCTCCTGCTCTCCTCTATCTTGTCTGCTGTCATGAATCAGGCAGTTATTATTTCATCCAAATGAAAAATGGAGAACAGATAAGCAGATCATGGCTTATCTTCAGTGAAAAGAAGGACTGTGTTATTTACTTTTGCCGTCGCCTTTTTGGAAACACAGGAAGGTGCAATCAGCTAAGTAGCTTAATGCTTGGATAAAAATCTTTCATTCCTTTTGAGACAGCATGAAAAGTCAGCTGAGTACAAATTTAGAGAGGAAAACAACAAGAAAAGGGACAAGAAGAAAGGGAACAAACATAGAACAAATAATGTATATCTGTTCTATTAAAATCTCAGAATGTTTATAATGGCTCCATTTCATATGTTTACTTCTCAATTCAGAGGGCCCCCTGCCTGTGTTTGCCTGGGGCCTCAAATTTCCTAAATCCGCCCCTGCTCATAATGTACAGCTGTGTGTCGTCTGCAAAGTTATGTTGACTTAATATATTGTTTATAAAGATCTGAGTTAGGGGGAGCATGTAGATATAGGAGGGGCTCTTAGATGGACCCCTGGGGAAAAGCACATGTGTTTTTTGTGCTCTCTGATTTAAATTTGCCTACTGATATAAAAGTTAGCTGTCCTGCAAGCAGGATTTTAACCATTCCAGTGCTCTACCAGAGAGGCTGACACAGATTTCTAGGCGCTCTAATGAAATGAAGTGATTAAACGTGTCAATTGCTGCACAGAATTTTTACAGGTGTAATTTTTTACATGGTCATTAAATACGTTGGTAAAGGGCGGTATCTGTCAGAGCAACAACTGATTTTGTAATGAAGGTGTTGAACTGCTGAAACCACTTTCCCAACAATCTTATAGATGATGATAATTTTTTATTATAATCCTCCAAGTTGCTATTTTTCAACAGTGGTTTGATTATTGTTTTTAGGGCCTGGTGGATAACGCTTGCCAAAAGTCTATTATTTGCATAACAGCAGAACTTATGACAGGCAGAGCTTTCTAAAGGAAACCTTTGAAAGCTTTTAAGTTTTTGCATCTTATTTGGCAAAATTATAAATTTGGACATAATCAGCTCTGGTTGGAGGAAACTTTGTTAACTAACCTCATATAGATGTGCTGACTGCTCCTTTTTATTAAAGAAGTTAAATTTGCTCAGGTAGTGATTTAGTGGAGTTCAGATGCTACAGTTACTGGGGGGTTTGTTAGTTGGTCAACTGTGGTAAATGAGGCCTTGCTTAAAACCTTTGTTTCTAGAAATTACAGCCAAGAAGAACAGATGGCTTTCATTCAGTGAGAAGTGTAAATTAAGATTATAAATGGCTGATTTTTCTTTGTAACATATTGTTGGTCTTAGCATCAGATGGAACTAACTGCAGACATCAGCTCATCCAGCTGCCATATTCATTTCAGCTTAGTTTAATTTACTTCATATGAACCTATTATGCTAAAACACTCAATCAGCTCATAGATGCAGCCCATAGTTTAATATTCTACATTTTATGAATTTCATAAACATGATTTTAATAAAATCTTAATCTTGAAACTAAATCTAGTGTTCATACTTTATATTTATTGCATTTTAAGATGATTTCAAGACAGGAATCAAAATTTTCTTAGACCTTTAAAACCTTCCCATTATGGCAGCAGCAGTTAGTGATGCACTGATTTAGTTTTTTTAAAGGACTTTAACCCAACAAGCAGAAAACACACCTGATTAACAAATGCTCAGCATGATGTACTTTAAATACCTTAATCTGGTTTAACAGCGCAAAGAAAGCAGGTTACACAGACAAAAAGGTTTGATAATTACAATTACAAAGACAGACAAAAATGCCAGAAAAAGTATCGCAGTAAACCATCCAGCACATTGTATAGCTTTCAAGGCTGTATTTGAATTTTCTGGCAGCCCTTGAGTCAATGATTAAAGCCCAAACGATCTTCTTTATGTGAAGGGTTCACTGCAGAAGGAGGCAGCTGAAATGACCTCCTTTCCCAGCAGCTGGTAATTGCTCTGTGCCAAAGAGTCATGTCCTCCAGCTTTTCACAGCAGCTGAAGGAGAACATGGAAATTATTCCTCCGCAATATTGAACAGCCCCACATTTTTCAGTGATGTATAATTGAATTATTTTGCCATTTTTAGGTGATTTTCTTTAAATGAACAGTGGTTTAGATCTCATAAAGTACCTAAAATAAAAAAACGAGAAAGTTTTAGGGATTTTCCATCAGACTCAGCAATTATGACCATTACTTTCTCCATTTTAGAAACACATCCATCTCTCCCACTGAACACCAAAATATACATCTGAACCATTCTGCCTTTTTCATTCTGAGCATCCAGAGGGGTTTTGCTTTTCATCATCCAAGTTCTTTCACAAAAGAAAATAATTGTTAAATCTTTATTCTCTTTGTCAAAACATAAAATACGTCATCAGATGAATTTTAAAGGCCCATTTTCTTTAAAAGGTTTGGACACAGTGCCCCCCTGTGGAGAACAGCTAAAAGTACCACAGATTAACATCAACACAGATATATTTTTTTTCCAAATCCTTCTGGATTTGATAGAATAAACAAATAAACTAACATTTATTTTTAACAGTCTGAGGCAGGATATATAGGTTAGATAGGACTTATTTAACAACTTGTTGTCGGAAAATTTTTATCTCTCTTCTATTATATATTAATTTATCCTATTTACTCACTATAAAAGTTTTCACTCAGTCTGTTTCACTCTCAAGGCCACATCATTCTCTTTAGGATGGTGTTTGTAGACCAGACATAGCTTCTTCCCATAACAAACCAGATTCTTTCTCAAGGTTTATTCATAACATGTTACTGTTAACTAAAGTGTCTGTAATTTGTTTTGACTCTGACTACTTTTCCATTGTTGTAAGTAAGGAGGAACAAACGCTGCCCAGATCAGAACAGGGCAGAATGCTGTGCCATAAAGGCTGTATGATGATCTGTTCTCTCTTTGCAAGGATATGAATAAATGTGCCGACTGAGTGAAATCCATCGATCTCTGTTTATTTAACTAGGATGAATAGTTGGAATACTTTTTTCCCACGACAAACTACTTGCCTTTTTACTTTAAACTTTGCCCAAACAGATGCTGGAGCTGATATGGCACCAAAAAAAAAAGTTAAAAAAAAGTTCCATTTTAATAAAGACACAATCATTTGTTGACATTTTAATGAAAAAATAAAAATAAAAGAAAGGCTAAACCTCTACTTTTAATTAAAAACAAAAACAAAACAGGACTTGTGTTTATATTATCCAGCAGCCATTTAAGAGAAAAGCACACGAAAAACAACCAAACATTCACAGCTGAGGACATTTTGAAACCAACTTCTAACTCGGTGCTAAAGACAAACAGGACCTTCTAGCTATGAGGCTGAAGTTACACTAACTGCTCTGTCATGTACCGGTAGTCATAACCGTTAGACTAGCACCTCATTATTGTCGCATTAACCTTCTCTTGATGCTACAGTAGTTCTGCATTTTTTTTCCTTTACATTCCATGTATTTAATTACAAACAAAAATATACTTGAATTGTGAGGGGTAACTTTATAAACTGATAATTCAAACATCTTAGTCATCAATTTGTGAGAATAATAGTTTAAAATTCCGTAAAAGTTCAAAAAATATCCACTGAACTTCGTTTCCAAGATTTGAAGACTTTTCACCACCTCTCCAGGAAGCTTTCTCAATTCAAATGTGAGAAAGCTTCCTGGAGAGGTGGCGAAACATCTTTAAATCTTGGATATTTTTTTTAACTTTTACGGAATGACTATGACCTGGATGACTGAATATCTTCATCAGCTTCACTCAAAGTATTTTCATTAAATGGTCTCATCAGTCCCAGTCAATATTCCCCTTTCTTCCTTTAGTTGGTTTACTGTTGGTGACCAATGTCAGCTGCTTCAACACAGTATGCATGTTATTTACTACCTTTCTGTGTAGAAATGTGAACATTTGCAGGGCGGAGCAGCAAATCAGACAAAACAAATGAAAGACAATAATGGAGTCTTTATTTTGTATTTTACTGACAGTTTTACATGTTTTATAAAATAGAACCCAGCACTATCTGTCTAGAACATATTCCCCTATTATCCTAAATAGACTATTCACTTTTATTACATTTTTTACATACTTTATATATAGTTCAAAATTTGACATGTATTTGACATTGCATATATTTACAATAATGGACTAAATCAAAAATCTAACCATCATACTGTACAATGGCCCTTGGAGATGAACAATAACTTACATTCAGATGATGTGGCACAATCTGACACCCTCAGTCACGCCAACATTACCGCTTGCTTCTTCACTTCTGAAATACTGCTTTTCTTTTGCATCTTAACAAAATGTGCTGCTGCCGTGAAGTCAAAGGCAGAAATGGAAAAATCAATGTCGCCATTGGCAAGAGAAATAAGTCTGAAAACCACTACTGAAAGAAGTATTTAACCAGAAAAGGTCAATCTGACAAAAAAATAAGCAAAATCAGAAACAACCTTCAATTAAACGTGCAAATTTAACTTGTTTGACTCTTATAAGAGGAAAAAAAAAGGTTAATCCCTCTTAATTTCAACGTCTTGGTCCACATGCAGCGTCCTGACCCAGAGTAAGCAGTGAAACCCCAACAGCCTCAGTACTGATGTGTTGAAAAGTCAACACATCAATACTGAGGCTGTTTTATGTACAGTACTAGAAACATTTCTGTATCATTTGCTTCTCTTTAGGCTTAATAACACAGAATTGGGCTTGATGGATAATTTAATCAGAGCTTTCTGTTACTCCACCAGGATATTTCTGCTCCAAGGATTAAACAGGAGCGCAAAGATTAGAGGTTACATTTAGATTCCATTCCATGTTTGATCCAAACAGTAAAAAATGTGCATATTAAGAGACAAAAGGTGAACAATATTGAAAGATAGAACCAATAAAGGTAAAAAAAAAAACAAAAAAAACAACATGGTGCAAACGGACTTTACCTTTGGCTTTTAGTGCAAGTCTGTTTTTGGGTGTGCTGAAGGAGCAGATGCACATTTTGTTAGATTACCATGTCTGTGTCCATTTTATTGATCAAATGCCTACATTCAGAAATGTTTTCATTTACCGCCGACATAAATAAAGATAAATGAGCAGGTTATTTTTCTCATGTAACCAAAAACAAGGACTTAAATGGAAAAAAAAGGTAGAAATACTGTTCATCCAAAATAATACGAACACACATTTGGAAGCATAACCATTGAATTTCCACAAATAATCTCACTTCCTGTATTGCACACAGCACAAGAAACAAAAAATGATTACAAACCAACTAAGGACAACAAATGCAAACCCATATTCCAACGAAATACAGTGTTTTTGTTTTTAGGCACATAAGAACATTCAGTCACAGGAGGAAGATATCTTAAAACCCCAATCTGGATTTCATTTCATCAAAAAAGAAAAAAAAAGGAGAAGGCATTGCAGAGCGATAAATCTATTAATATCGATGGTTATAAATGAACATACAAGCATTTAGGATCTAATAAAAATGCCTAAATGCTTTCATGAAACATTTGAAACATGTTTTTCTTTTAGATTTGAGATTTTTGAATTTCATATATTTTTTAAGACAAACTGGGCACATAAGATAATTAAAAAGGTAAAAAGACGTTAAGTGTAACTTTCAAACGCATTAGACATTAACATTAGTGTTATGCTGACAACGCTCTTCAGTGCGGAAGCCGTCACAGAGAACAGCAATCAGAGTTAGCTGGTTTCAGCATCAGTGGTGTTTTAAAGAAAAATCAACTAGATGAAGAAAAACTGTTTAACAGGAAACTTTCACGCCATAAAAGGAGATTTAAGTTTATTAAGGCCGATAGAGAGAGAGATAGCATAAGCTCTGCTTGCAAATAAGCTCAAAAAAAGAGTCAAAGCGTTACAAAAACCACAGATGAGAAATCAGCCATACAGTTTGGCATCTCTAAGGAACATAGATCAGATTAAAACTGAGTTGCATCATAATGTACACCAGATTGGGGCTTTAATAATATCTTACATGCCACAGCATATTGCATATACAGTACATTATACGATAATGACACAAAGGAAGGCAGCGTACTCTGTCGTTATCCTGGCCTGACAGTGCTTTAATCACACAGTGTAACACTTTCAGCCACTAATGGCTTTATGCCTCACTTCATCGCTTTAGTCTAGTTTTCACACTAGTGGCTGGGGTTGGGTGGGGGGGGTCTGAGGAACGCTCTTGGTGAGTCTGAGGGGGGATTGTACCCGTCAGCTGTGTGTGATAAATATGCTTTTTGGCTTTGTATTGATGTGGTAATGGCATTAACAGTGTTTCCGACCATGTCCTAGTCTGACCCTCGCTGTGTTGTTACGTCCCTGCTGTGTCTCTGTATGATTGTGTGTGGCGTGGCTGGTTCCAGGGCGTGTAGAGTCTGCGGTATGTGGATGGACTTCCTGACTACAGAGGGGTGTGTTTGCACTCTGCCCGTTTCTTCTGACTGCGCCGGATCTTGTGAATGTGATGTTTGCATTGTCTGTGGGATGAGTGTGCAGGGTGGTCCGCCTGGGTCCTTCATGGCCATACTGGCTCCCACCATGGCCGGATAGCTTCGGTTCCTCCTTAGTCCTGCATTTAAACCTGGAAGCCCGCCCCCGAGTCCGCTGGAACTGAAGGGGGCCAGCAGAGCGCTTCCAGAGGAGCCGGAGGCAGAAACAGGAGAAAGGGTTCGGAAACGCTTCAGTTTGTCCACCAATCCGAGGTTTGTCACGTCGCTCTGGCAGTCTTCATCCATCTCGCTGTGATACTCTCTCTCCAGATCCATCAACACTTCCCTCAGGATGGTGCGGGCGGGCTTTGAAGCGAGGAAGGCATCGTAATACGGCGGATCCTCTTTCGAAGGGCTGAACTGAAATGCAGGACGCGCGGTGGCAGAGGAGGCAGATTCTGGCTTGGCTGAGCTGGGGGGGGTGGAGGGCTGAAGGAGCAGAGTGTCTGGTCGTTTCACCAGCTGTCCGACCTCCTTCTCCTGTGACTTGGCTGCGCTCCTCTGCACCTGCACCCTTTCAGTGGGTGTTGAAGTACTGCTGGCACCCAGCAGCCCTCGGTCCCAGCTGCACGGGTCATACACTGAGGCAGATATCCCATGCTCCCGCAGGAGGCGGACAAGGCCTAGGGAGGTGCTGGTGGTCTTAGTGGAGTCCCTCAGGTTGGTTGAGGACTCGCCAAGGGAGAGCGATAGGGAGAGGCGGCGTGGGGTGCAGCAGGGGGTGTAGGAAGGTGTATGAGGGCCTGAGAATGGTACAGGAGAGGAGGTGTGGGAAGGAGTGCCGATGGCAGAGCTACTTTGACAAACAGCTAAGGCAGGGCTGGAAAAGAGAAGAGATAAAAGTAGAAAAGATAGTTAGTAGATGAAAAAACACTTGAAATTAGAAACAGATCGACTTGAGTTTAAGTAATCCAATGATGACTTAGTAGCTTTGATTCAGTCAGGCACAGCCTAAAAAATAACACAATGCTAGGAATTATTTTTATATGCAGGAGGTTTCAGAAAGCTGCTGGTTTTAACAGAATCTCTGAATCAGCAGCAGAAACAGTCAGCAAATAAACTCTGGATAAAAATGATCTACAGTCTGCAAATAAAAGACTCTTGGAAGCTATTTCTCATAGTCTGATAAATAGAATAATTTTAGCTTCAACAACAACAACAACAAACGCCACTGCAGTAAAAACAGTTCTAAAAACAGTCCTTTCTGCAAATCTACATGACCTTTTTGTGTAAGCCATTAAAACATTTAAACCTTGTCCAAAAACTTGAATAAAACCTTTTGATCAGTGGATCTCTTTTATTCAAGCACATCAGAAAATAACTCACTAAAGCTGAAAACGGCTCACAATCAACAGCTTCTCCAATAGGTTCACTATGGCTTTAAAAAACAAGTCTGATTTGTTCAAGCTGCCAAAATGACGAAAAGAGAAAAGCAAAGGACGCTATAGCTAGTATATTTATAAGGAAACTCTGTGTGTTTTCTAAAGCTCAGCTTTACACAAAGTAATGTTGTTCATGTTTGCAACATGCTGCATCAGAAAGATTTAGTATTAGACAGGCAATACGTGCAAAAAACACGAAAAGACAGCTTTAGTCAAAACTGTACGATTTATGTCACAGCATGATGGATCCTTAGATATCGAAACTTGAACAAAGTAGGCTTAGAAACTAAAGAAACCAACTATTATTTTCTAGGCTAGAAGCTCAAATGGCTACGTAGAAATAGTTAGCATAGGTTCATGTATCCATATCTGGACTTTACCTTCCTAATTTTAGTGTAACACAATTCCCCATCAAATAACAAAAATGTAGGAAAAGACTATTAATATTGAAAAATTGGGCAGTATTTTACCCTTCAATTAACGGCGTAAAAATAGACAATTGTGACCCAGAATGGACGAATTTATTTGCTAAAATTTGACAGTCAAGAGTCAACCAGAAGTGACACAAAGACGGAAGTCTGGGGTCATTCAATAAACCAACATCATTAATAAACAGTTCAGGTAGACGGTAAAAACAGTGTTAATCTGGTAAAACGGTAAATTGCTTATTAGTCTAAGAAATCCTCCAACAGCAGATGTCAGTGTGCTCTAGTTTTCTGGAGTGAGGAGGACTAGTGCTGCCTGGAGTAGAGCTGTAAACCTGACAGCGGTCTGACTGAACACACCCTGTTGGGCAGACATCCTCATTAATGAGGGAAAATAGTTCTCTGGAAAAACATTTGGCTTATTTAGTAAAACTGTTACCACCTGGCAAACTATCTGAGTTTAACAAAGGGGCATTCTCACCTAAAAACACCTTCACTATTTATTTTAGATCTTATAAAGTTAAATATAGATTTTTTTTAGCTAGAATAAAGTCTATCTTTGATTCTTCACCTCCATGTGTTCAGCCACTGCAGCAGCAGTCAGTTTACATGTAGACGCTTCCTTTTCAAGTCATAGAAGAGAGCAACAAAATCTCAAAATAATGGTCTGGAAGTGCTTTGTCAGCAATTGTTTATTTAAAGTTGTGCGACATTTATTTCAACACCATTTTATCAGTGTTATAGTATCCATACAGCTATTTAACTTCATTAAATATAAAGGATGTTATAAAGCTGTCTTTCATAGTTGGCGTAATGTCGCCACCTTCTGGTGAAAAACTTTTTTGCAGGGAATTCAAAATGTTTTTTTGTTTTTTTTAAGATATATATGTATAAGACTGATTAAAGAAAATAATTCCTTCTTATTAATCCTTGTTTAAAATTATTTTCTTTAATCAGTTTTACTCTTTTTGCTCCAAAGGGTAAAAAAATAAAACAACCAGGAAGACTTTAAAGTAATTCCTGACTTTTTGTTGAGATACTTAGTTGATAATAAATCTTTTGAATGGGGTGGCTGCTAAAGTCCAAAGAGCTTTTTATAGCTCTATTTATTTGTCTTCATGCATGTTTTTTTAGTACTGTCAGTATCCACCTCAAAAAGAACAGATTAGAAAACAAGCTTAGAGGCAAACCCTGATGTCACTCAGGTTCAAACACACCCAAAGTCTTTAGGTCTGAACAACCATGCAGGTTCTCACCCATCTGCACACTGAGAGGTGCTTTCAATGGGTTTGCTCTAATTCTGCTATAAGGGCTACTTGATACAGATCCAGCTCCTCTTCCTCATCACATGACCTGTCAAAGCCAATCGCACAGCAGGGACACAGACACCTGTGAGTGATCTCCTTCTGAAAATACCCAAAAATTCTGTAATTCGCTATGAAGGTTCCAGGAAATAAATCTCAACAAACCAATTACCACAGCTAATGCCAAGCTGTTTAAAGTTTAGATTCTGTGTTTGTTACCTGGGCGACACGGAGGTCAGCTGATCAGACGGGTGGAGAATCCTGCAGGTGGTGAAGGTGTATGTGGAGCTGGTGTGGGACATAGACTTTCCTGGGAAATGAGCTGAGACAACATGTGGAGGGAGAACAAATCATTTCTGTTAGTTATGGTGCAAAACGCACCAAAAAATAAACACCGTTAGAAATAAAACATGTAAAGAAGGTGGAAAAAGATCAGTCAATTTAGGCCACCAGCTTCTTATTAACCATATTTTCTCCTTTAAATCTTATCTAAGATTTAAAGCAAACAAATTTAAAGAAAACAGAATTTAACTCTTTGAACCAAGCATAGGTTGAAGCAAGGATAAAAAAATGAATGAATCAAGAAAGAAAAAATGAAGTCCATGCAGCTTTTTTTCCTATTAAAATCAATCTTAAACAAATGCAAATATTTCTGTGTCACACAAGCCTGGATTTACTTCAACATGGAACAGGTTGAGCATGTTTGGAGGTCACCCTCCACCACAGCCCCCTGAATTAGCTCCAAGCAGCTCTTGAAGTCATGCATTCATGTGACTCGAACAGCTGCACTCAACACCTGATGCCTCTTTTCAGGCAGCAGAACAGAGCAGACATGATGCGTCTGAATCTCTGCACCACCTGCTACACTGACCAATCAACACCAATCATAATTATGTGTATTTAGCTACACTTCCTTAATTTAAAGATTCGTTTAGACAAACTTGCAAAGCGCTGAGGAAGTTTGAGTGATTTGAAGAAAAGCAAAGTGGAGGTAATAAAAGGAGGAAGTGAGAGGTATAAAGAGAATGAAAGTAAAAAAAAAAAGAAAAGTACTCTGTCTGGACGGAGCTGGACGGCTGCGTAGGCAAGGCTCTGCTCCTGGGTGGAGTGAACGTGAGTGTGATCATGCAGGATGGGTTGTCACTCTAGAGATGTGAAATGTCCAGTCAAAGCCTTCCCCTCCCTCCTTTCACCCTCCCACCCATCTTCCTCCTCCCTTTGCTTCTTTTCTCCACATCCTCCAGATTAAATATCTGGATTTCTCAGGGATGACTGTGGTTAAAACGCACCCTCACCAGGCATGCGGTCCATGGTGGGCGGCTGCAGCGCCTGAAGCTCCTTGAGGTCCGTGTGCCTGTTGATCTCTGAACAGGACGGAACAGGAGAAGAGCAGGACAGGGGAAGGGGCGTGCCTGCAACATGTCCATCTTTTCCTCCGGCTGCTTCTTTAAGGCCACAGATTGCTCCGTTCATTCCTTCTAATTGGCCGTTTCCCTTAATGCCAGCAGCTCTGTTACAGCGGAGGGAGTCAGCAGAGGTAGAATGTAGTGAACCTATCGCAGCAGAGCTCTCTCCTGACAAGCCCGCAAGAGAGTCACATGACGCCTCGTCCTCCTCTGGCTGGTCCAGCTGCCAGCTCTCGTCCTGCTCCCGGTCCTGCTCTAAGGTGCGGAAGCCCTTTGTGACCACGCCCGGCCGATGATCCAGCAGAGCCCCCATGTGGGGCTGAGCCAGCTGCTGCCACGCATGGAGGGTAGCAGAACCTGCATGGAAAAAGAAAGGAAAACCTGAAGTCAACTACAAAGCTGTTAAATAGGGTTTATAATCTATAGCTCCTGACTTGTTTACATAACAAGCTGTAGATTTAAAGCCCATTTCACTAAAATGTAGATCTGAAAACAGTCAAATCACAGAGCAGCTGTTAAGTCTGTTATTTGTTTATATTCATGGTCAAACATGCTTGTAAATGTATAACAATGCAAAAAAATATTCATCCATCAAACCTGAACCTTAGAAGAAAATGAAGTTTTCATGGTTTAACTTTTTTAAAACACTGAAAACCTTTCATTTAGCTTTAAATAGCTAAATATCTCTTTTCTGCCCTTACTTTACTGAATGGGTGTTTTTCCTTATGTGAAAAATGGGAAATGCCAACTCAAAACAAACAACAAAAGAGTTTAAAGATGAGAAAATGAGACTTTATTAAGAGAGGTGTTTACAGACAGAAGAAGTTTAACAGAGGCAGAGAGAATTAAAGAAATGGAAAAGCTCAAAAGGTGACAGAGGTGGAGAAAAGCAGCGAAAGTTTGGGAATAATCAATCGGATAAGAAGAAAAGACAGGAATAAAAGATGCAGTTAAAATTAGACAGCTTTGGAAATGAAAGAGCAGATGTGTGATGATGAAGAGGACAATCAGAGAAAGAACACAGAACTAAAACACCTGCAGCGTCTCTAAACAATAAACACCAGGAAACATTTTTATAGATTGGTGCGCTACAACTACTCCAGCTCACTTTGTCTGGATTTGTTTCGTTTTAGACGAAAATACAACAATCTGCCAATTGAAAAATAAAATGAATATCATAAACCCTGCACATAATATTCTAAAATGTGACGCGTAACCACGGTTACCTCCCAATAGTTGACGTTTCTACCAGCTACACACATCTAAGCGCAGAGATTTGTCTGTTTCTTTGCACAGCTGCTAAGGTCCAGTCAGACCGGTTAGACGACGGCTGTGATGTCAATTTTAGATCCTCCATCTGATTTTCCTCTAAGATCTGAACAGTAACACCAAGATATCCAAACATATTTAGATCTAAACCCTTTCATTGGAGATCTAGCAGCATTTCAGCTTTTCAAAATAAAAGCGTTTATTCACTCATTAAGTTACACTAGTTAATTGTTCATTAACCGAGTGAATTTGATAAAGAATCCTAATTCACCTTCTGATACTACTGATCATTATATTCCATTTAATAAATGGGATAACTGCAGCATCAGAGGAATAATTAAATGGTGGTTACAGAACTTTTTAATTGAAAGACTACAATTCATGCAGGCTGAGCAAAACAAATCAGACAATATGAATATAAAGTGCGGGGAACCTCAATGGCTGTTCCTGGTGCCAAGCCAGTTCAATATGTTTATTAATGACTTTGTAAAAAATATCAATTGTAATGAAAACTGTGCAATCTGCTTAGGGGAACAATTTGGAGCAACTTTTAGAACAAGTAAGCGAGGAAATAATTGCCAAAATAAAGTAAACCAATGATCACTAATGAAAAAAAATCATGCAAACTGAAAACTATTGTACAATTAAATATTGAAAATACAAGAAATGAAAGAGCTCAACTAGATTTTAAGTTGTCTTTAAAACCTCAGATTAGTTATTTTCAAACTATAGTTGCTAAAAGTGTGAGCATCACACCATTAGATGAGCTCATCATGCTTTCAATGAAAGCGCCAGTGTGTGATATATTTATCGTTAAGAGGAATCGCTATAAATAACATTTATTGCATCTAACTACATCCTGAAAAAGGCAATAAGCTTAAAGGCAGGATTGTTCTGTGATAGAGACGTGCGTCATACACAGAGTTTAGTAGGGAGTAATATCCACCATAAATAAAAAGTGCTTTAACCATCTTAGTGCAGGAAGCCGTTTTATGCAACGCTTTGGAAAAGCAGAAAAAATAAAATCTAAAAGAATTTTCAAACAACTTTAATGGCAAAATATTTGGGGAGGAGAGATTGATGCCTCAGCTGAGAGCAGATAAAAGCTAACGGAGGTGGAGTCAGAATATATATAGTGTTGTGATATCAGGGGCAATAAGCTTCTTTTTCAAACCTTGGATTTGTTCTTGTGTGTAATGAGTTGAACTTGTGTGTTCATGAGTTTGAAATAATGCACTGAAATATTGAGCTATGTTCAACCTCTGCACTGAACTGAACATTTGAAGGGACTTGACTAAAATGAGATTTATTCAGGGGAGACAGATTAAGAAAGAAAATAGCTGTGATTCAGATTTGTTAAGAAATTACAATATTTACATCTTTTTCTACCATCTCCAAAGTGATTTAGTCATGAAAACACAATTAAAACTTTTAAGTTTATGGTGTAAAGTGACAACAACAACAACAAATGAAACTTATTCTAAATTTTACCTACAGTATATATAGAAACGTCAGGCGATAAAAAAAGGGCATCTACACAAACAACACTTTTGGAACAGACAAAAACTTGCTTTCCTTCCCATAGATGATGCTATAATGCCTTTTTTTCCCACTATTTATTGTACATTTAAGATGGCGGCAATTAGTTTAATTTATATTGATGTGGTTGTAATTCCAGCTCTGAACACCAGGTGAAGGAGATAAAAGTCATATAAACCTCAAATATTTGCAGAAGTGATTTCATGCATTAAAGATCTAATACTATCAGATGTAATACTGTTAAACATGAATATGAGAGTAACATGCACTGCAATTACATTATTATTACATCAACTGGGTGATCTTATATTATTTGTATGCTTACAACCTAGCTTTGCAAAGCTACAAGCTACAACTTTAGGGAAGGTTAGAGGTTCATGCAAGTCCTGACTGTAGTCAAGCCTACAAATTAATGCATGTTGTGCAAAATGTGACAATTTGGCTCAATCCCAACACACCCCCTAGGCCTACTTTTTAGCCCTACCCCTACATTTTTATGCATCCCAGTGAGGGTAGTGGTGTCCCAATTGCTTTTTGCATGTAGGGGTAGAGGACATAATGAGAGGGGGAGGGTATGAATCAACCCTTAAAAACAAGAAATTACAGATGCTGACTTGCTGGAGAAGGGCAAGAGAAAATTATACAGAAAACATGGAGGACAGGGATTTTTACTGATTGACGTTTTTTTTTTTTTTTCTTTCTTTTGAAAGCGACATAAATCCATTGGTATCCTGGATTCACCTGATTCTAGCGGACAACAGCGGTGATGTGAGAGCTCAGATCGGAGCAGCAGGAAAACTGTACGAGAACACCGGCAGAGAGAGAAACAGAAAACGAAAGAGGCTGCCTGGTGTTCCCCTCTCCGGAGCTAAAGAACCTAAAGAAGGAGGAGAACCGACGCACCACTGGGCGAGTAGGACAGTAATAAATTGGAGACGCCTGCCAGAGAGATGCGGCTATGATAGGCTACTGCTGGATGGAGCTAGCCTCTTGGCAAACTACAGGAGATGATCAGCTCAGCCTGATCCTCCACTGCAGACAGTCCCAAAGAAGAACAAAATAAACTGAATTGAATAGTGGTAGCAAGTAGGGGGTGTATTGGGATTGGGTCGTTGTATTGCTAAGATCAATTTCTTTAAACAGTAAACAGATCATGTGACATTACCCATCCTTCAGACCTGTAATGTTACTGCGCAGACAGTCAGCTTCCTGGCGTCTATACTTCAAACAGGCAGCGTGGCTGTGTGTGTCTGAAGTAAAATGAGTGCAGAGGGCTTAAACTACCTTCTTCCTGCTTTAAGGCCCTCAGCAGGACTCTGCTTAGAGCCAGGGGAGCTCTGATGGGAAGCTGTAAGCTCCACAGGCTACAGAGCTCCGACAGACTGGAGCTCCTTGGCAGCTTAGCATCCGGTGAAGAACTCAGGAATATTTGAGCCTCATTCTGGTCATGAAAAATTAAATACTCGGCCTGGGTTGGACTAATTTGCATCTGGCTGTTTGGGCTGTATAGGAAAACATATCTGTAGCCGTGCCTCTGCTCCTGCTTGTGATGTTCTTTTTCACTTGAACTCGGGAAGACTTTTTGAAAACTGATGTTTTCCTTTTCTTTATCCGTTCCAAGAGGTTCGGTTGACTTGTGGCTTTGGAAATAATAATAATCACCTTCTAGCGGCTTTACAATCTGCAGCTTCTCAGGCAGGTAGGACCTGGCAGTGATGGAATATCCCGACCAGATGCTTCCAAAGGAGGGATGCGAGCAGAACGACAGCAGGCTCTCTGTAGGGGTTCCTGGGCCTCCGCTGCCTTCAACCCCTCCTTTCTCCTCCTCCTTCCTCAGGTAGGCCAGCTTTCTCTCCCTCTCTTCTTCAAAAAATCTTTTTTCTGAGAGGTAGTTGTCGCGGCGTAAGGACAGGCGATGCAGAGCTGCCTCCAGGTCCCTGCTGCCTGGGGTCCCAGGTGTTCCAGGGGGACGCTTGTTGGAGTCTTCCGACCTAAAAAAAGAGACATAAGAAAGAAAAGGAACTAAACTCTTTAGGATTTGTTTTGATGTCAAACTGTGGAAATCAGCAATCTCTGCTGCCCGCACCCATCATCTGGACCCTCCAGGATACTGCTTGTCCTGTTGTCCAGGATGATCCCACTTCCCGTTTCACTCCCGTAGATGGAGTTGGAGCGAGGCGTGCCAACCCTGCTGGAGCGCCCTGAGGTGAAGCAGGAGTTCTGATTGGAGCCGGGGATGTTGAGAGGGGAAGGGGCTCCAGAGGAGCGCTGCTGACGCATCAGGTTGAGGTTTTTCACCGTCTGGAAAACTCGCTTTGGGTGCAGTCTGGGAAAAAAACAAAACAATATGAGACAACATCAAATCATATAGTTATTATAAAATAAATCAAAATAATGATCTAGGAACAAATCATTGAAGGATGGACGATAAAATTAAAGTTACCTCTGCTCCTCTACATCTGGATCATCCATCTGAAGCTCTTTTCTCATAGTGCCCTCGATTTCTGCCGCAAGGGAGTCCTGAGAAAAGAAAATTAAACCATTTATTCTATTGTTCCAGAGGTTGGATATTAAATCAGCTGTGGAGGTGACAGAATCTAATATAATAAAGCAATCTGCAGACTGTTAAATTGCATAAAGCTGTGGAGGCTCATGCACTGACCATTGGGAACAAGCCCGGGGTATGGAAACGCCTCGGGGTGCTGAGAGGGAGAGTCTTATTCCTCAGGTTCTTCAGCTCCTCCTGGGCTTCATGCAGGATCTCCAAACATTCTGCATATTTATCCTGCAGCTCACGCAGCTTCACAAGGAGAAAGGAGAAAAAAAATTAAGCAGGTTTGACTATTTTTATTTTTTTTAACCATGTTTCTGTTTGACTTAAAAACATTAAAATCAAATGAAAAAAATTATAATTAAATTATAATTATAATCATATTTAAATATATTTTAGTCTAGATGTTCTAATGGTGGACTACATGGTGTCACAGTGGGTATCTTATCTTTTCTAAATTGTCCTTAAGGCTGATTTATACTAGCCTCGTGAGACCATCCTGATCTCGCGAGCTTTCAAGGTTTCACTCGCAGATGATTCTGGCTACTTTCCGTTAAAGAAAATTTGGAGCTGTTCACCAAACGAACGTCCAATCAGCGTTGGCTTTGAGGCGGGTTGAGGTGTGACGCAACGAGAAGCGCGACAGTTCAGTCTAAAGAACATGGCGGCTTCAGCCGATGAAACTAGCGTTAGCGTGGCTATCGAGCAAGTTTTATCGGAATTACAGAGTATTTCTTCACTGAAAGAGGAGCAAAACACTGCTCTGGAGGCTTTTCTCAGAGGAAAAGATGTTTTTACTCTTCTCCCGACTGGTTTCGGCAAGAGTAGCCTGGCTGTTAGTAAGTCATATTCTTCGTTGATCTGATTGGTTTATTTGGCCCATCTATCACCAACATAGGCCAATCAGCTAACCAGTATTTTCGCCCCTTCCCAAAATCACTTCAGAAGGTTTCCAGATGGATATTAGGAGCAAATCCATCTGGCGGAGTCAGGTTAGATTTATACTTCCAAACTAGGTTGGCTGCGTGTGTCGCAGTGAAAAAAAAGCGTTCCCCGCCCCCTCCGCAGACACTCTGCTGCACTTCTCCCAAACTGTAGGTGACCGCAGACAGTGCCGCAGACACTAGGCTTTACTAGGCTACCAATATATAGTCCGTTAGGGAAATTTGTCGCATCGACCTCCGTCAGGATAACAAATGGAGAAGGGGAAGTGACGTATGCCGTAAATGAGTCTGCACATTTGCAGTTGTTTTCGTGTAGCAGGTTTACTGCCACCCTTCTAAACGTAGTTTAGGGTTGGTGAAAGAGAATCATACCCCCTCATGACAGAGATCGACGTATATTCACAGAAGTTATATTTTCTGAAGGTTGGTTTTGGTCTTTGTGTTGGTTTAAATAGTATGTAAATAAAAACAGGTTCTCATTGTTTAACTTTTAAAATATGCACGTCTCATTTCCTATTAGAAAAAAACATGTTATTTGAAAGAAAATGATTTGATAAGAACAAAGATCCTTCAGTTACCTCAGCGGTGAGCTGTCTCTGGGCGTCCTTGGCTGCACCCAGATGCTGCGTCAGCTCTTCATTCTCAACTGCATACTGTGAACACCAAAGACAACACGGGACACAGCTCTTTATCTACCGTCAAATTTGCTTATGGAGCTTTTTTTTTTTAAAGCCTTCCATACAAGCTTCGCTTTCTTCTGCAGGTCCACGATCTGAGAGAGGAGGTGTGTGATCTCTTCCTGCTGTCTGGAAGCGTCCTCACTCTTCCTGGCCAGTTCTTCTGCCAGAGAGGAGATCTGCAGGTTGGCAGCACCTGGCAGAGTTCAAAGAGGAAAGAATAAGAGCCGGCGGACTAAGAAACAAAGATATAAGATTAGAAAGAGATGAATGAAACCCTCACGGAGCTCTTTCACGCAGTCGCTGACAAGCTGCTGCTCTTTCTCCTCATATGAGATGGTTTCAGTCTCCAAATGATTTGCCTGGAAGGATAAATAAATAAATAAATCGTTAATAAAAATAAGTCGTTAACAGGTTTATCAGTAATTATCTTCCAAAAAAAAGTAATACAAGGGTTTATTTAATACATAGAGAATAACGTATTAACATTTTGAACCTCAACAATGGATTAAAATACTTTTTTTCCCCAAGGTCTGAATGTTCATAATAAACAACTTTTCTGTTTTTGTTTGAATCGCTTTTTACTCAAATTGACACAGGGTGGATATTTTTAGCCTAAGGTTTCATATATCCACACACTGCACTAATATTTGATCAAATGGCTTCAACTCGATTCTGCAGAGTTTTAGGCGATTTGGTTTCTGTCAAAACTCTACATGTGCAAACTTTACATGGATATTTGAAAACTATTATTTTTTTTTTTTTAAAGCATTTGTGCCAAACTCCTAAAATTGGAACCAAGATGGGTTCATGTCCATCTTAACCGTGGAGGATGCAGCAAAAGCCATGTTTTTGTTCACATTAGTTAGATTTCTTTAATTGAGCAGGCAAGTGAGACACTTTGCCATTGGAATAAGACAATTTATATGTAAGATAAGAAAAAAAAAACCACTGCAGTTTCTTACTTTAAGTGCATAATATCTAATTTTCCTTATTCCAGTGGTAAAACTGCTCATTCCATTGGCAGATCATCCTTTATTCCCACTCAAATTAAGGGTAAATACACTTATCTTAAGAAATCTTTACTCATTTTCATAAAGTTTTGCACTGCACCATCAAACTGCACAAATTGCAATGAGGAAAATAAATCTGATAAAGGGAACAATAAAAATGGACCTCACATTATTTTTTTATAAAAGTTTCTACGCTCTGATTGGGTGGCTTCTTGGTCGCATCAGAATGATTCTACTTCGCAAACCTGGACTTGGAAAACCTCTTTCCACAACACACAGGTCACGTGATCTACAACTGGACCGCACTGCCTTCTAATACGGAGAAGACACCAGGAGTACTTAAAGGACTTAAAGGAGGCTGAGCGTTTGGTGGTAGTGGCGGCCTTGTGGTTAGGGCATAGGGCTTGGAATGTTGTGAGGTAAATACCTACTATCACAGACTTCCACTCTCGCTCCCAGAGCAAAGACCCTTATCCCACTGCTCCCCAGGCGCCCCAAGATGGCAGCCCACTGCTCCCCAAAGGGATGGGTTAAAAAGAGTGAATTTCGTTGCTATGTACTTGTGACAGTGTAATGACAATAAAAGCTGGGGGAAAAAAAGAATTATTTTTTACATTTCGTTCGCAACAATGAAAACGATGAGCATTGTTGTTTTCAAGAGCATGAACTTTAAACTTAATTGTATTTCTTATTCATTGGAAACACTGCAATAGGGAAAACTAGCCTATTTAGCATAATATCAATATAGTTTTGCGCACATTGCAAATCGCAGACATTGAAACCAGCATTGGTTCTCCAATACAGATTTATTGGGGGAAATACATCTGTATTGCTCTGAAATACTCTGAAATCTATTCTTTACCTATCTCCACAGCTGCCTTGCAGACCACCCAGATGCCTTGTGGAGAAAGGTTGGATGAGAAAAAGGAGCCATGGCTGTTTGAAGCCTTTCATACCAAAAGAAACTTAAAAACTATTGAGCATGGTGGTGGCAGCATTGTGCTGACTTAAGTTCTCATTGGTGTCAGACTAAACAACAGAACTCCTTATGTCATAAGAAGCTTCTTAAAAAAAATTTAATATCTTCTCAAAGGGTTAACTTTCTTAAAAAAAAGTTATGGTCTTTGACTCTTTTTGTCTTCTGTGTTTTTTAAAGTATGAAGTTAAAGTTTTTATAGTTGGATTGTCACAGATTTCATGTTTTACAATTAAATCAGTGTTTTTGTGATACTGCCTCTTGTAAAATACGTCTTGCATCTACATAAATCCTTATTTGGAGACAACAAAAGCTTAAAAATAAAATTTAAAAAGTTTGGTCCATCTTTAACTCAGTGGTTCTCAATTCTGGTCCTCTAGTACCACTGCCCAGCGTGTTTTAGATTTCCCCACGCAGTCAAACACTTGACTCATATTCAAGATTGATTAACAGGCTTCTGAAACACTTAATGCCAGCTGAGGATGTCATGCAATCCTTTCAATCAGGTGTGCTGCAACATGGAGACATCTAAAAGATGCAAGGCAGTGATGCCTGAGGAGCAGGTTTGTCCTGCTTTAACTTACTGTGGGACGTTTAACCAAGTATTAATGTGGATGTAGGTAGAACTATATAATTAACTATTTTAGCAGCGGAAGCTTAGCTAATACGTACCACGGATCGCAGTGATTTGTTCTCTTCTTCCAAATCTTTGAGTTTCTTCTGCAGGGAGTCCAGAGGAAACAAAGTTGGGGTCGACACATTAGGTTCACTCTGACGCACCCTGTAAATACACCAATGGTTTAATGTTTATCTTAATATCCCTAAATATATATCCTCTAATAAAGCTCCTTATAAGCAAGATAATTTCTTTTATTGAAAAGCTAATTGCTTTTTGAAGCGGATTTGTTTGTGTTGGAGGGAAAATCAACACCACAGCTTAATGCTGACAGAGCTGATCCCACTGATGGATGATGTAATGAGACTAAAAGGAGGCTTACGGTGTGGAGGTGTTGGACTCCCCCTCGCTTTCCTCAGCTGCATTTGTGTAGAACTGCAGTAACTCATCCTTCATGGATAGGTCATGACGTAGCTGAGACACCTGGATGAGAACATTTAGACAAATGCTGAACAAAGAACACAGAAAGGAAAATAAAACAAGCTGATTTGGAGAATATAATGACGCCAACATTGGTATGGTGCTCTAACTGAAAACACAGGGTGGCGGTAATTTTCATAACCAGGGAAATATAGCAAAAAACTCAGAGATTCAGGCAAAAAAAAATTGGCTGCATGCCATATCAGTAACATGACAGTTTGTCATGAAGTTTAAATACTCATAAGGGTAAAACACTGAAGAGGAAACTGCTTTATGATCTCTAAACATAAGATCTAAGGTGGGCTAAAGCTATAAAAACTTTGTACCTCCTCCCGTATGTGCTCCACCTGCTCCTCCAGCAGTTCGTTTCGATCACTCAGAGCTTTGTTCTTCTTCAGCAGCGACTGTCCGATGCGAGCCGCCAACTCCAGGTCCCGCTCTTTCTGCTCAAACAACAAAGCTTGTTTTAACTACAGACCGTCCATAAAAACGATGGAAAGCATTTAATATCACATCTCGACATTTTTAAAGGGAAACCCCAAGCTGAGTGAGTTGGATAAACTATACCACAGGAAGCACTTTGAAGAAGAGCAATTGTCAAAAATGTAATAAAAAATATGAACAGTTTAAACTCTTATTTCCCACATATCATATTTATTGCCATTTCTGTAAATATTAGAGCAACGCAAAGGTATCATAACCACACAATTACTGAACAAAGCATCAGTATCGCTTTGAAATGTTTGGAGTTGAATACATATCCGCCATTTTTATAGGTACCACTAATGCTGTCTATGTCTGTAATATGATAAATTATAATTTTCAGTTATATTTGTTTTTTTTTGGTAGAAACTTTTTATCTACACAGATCCGATTGTCATAAAGTTCTCCAAAGCTGAGTAAAACAGCTTTAAATTACTGAGAGCTGGAACAGTGGTTTTGTTATGGAAAACTGATGAAGTTTTCACGGTTTACTATATAGCTCTGCCTTATTGTTTGGTTGTAGCTTTTTTCTTTAATCCCCATAAGGATGGTGTCGCAGTTTCCTATGGATGCTGAGCTGTTTTCAAAGTGAGTGAAGCAGGTCAGATGAGATGGGAAGAAGTTGGAGAACTCCACGGTGTCTCTTGTGCGCTTGGAACATTTTGAAAAGGACATGTTTTATATTTTTTTCCCTCATTGAAAGAGCAGCTTGGTGGTTCGGAAAAAAAAAAAAAAAAAAAACTGTGAGCAGCTATTCTTGTCCAGATTTACAAATCTAGCTCGTCTGCTTAGTACATTCCCCATTTTCGTGATGATTTGTCAGGAAAGTCTGGAGGAAACAACTCGAGTCTCTTCTCTATTTCTCAAAACACTAGTATCCACCAACAGATATCTTGTCAGTAACAGTTAGACTCCTTTTGGTTCCTTATTAAATAATACGATGACAAATCGAATACCATTAGTTGTAAACCTGTAATATAAACATACCAACAAACTAAGAAATAGCTACTAAACATATTTTTATACAATAATATCTACTTATCTTTACAGAACTAACAACAGGTAGCAATCCTAACGAGGTGAAAACGAAAGTAAGGGGGTAGAGAGCATGACCCATATACAGTAACTGCTGCCACTGGTTATTATGGACCTGCTGATGTCACTCCCAGCACTGTACTTCCAGATGTTGAGGCAAGAGAAATTTTAGAAATTTTAGAAGTATTAGGTAAAAATTGTAGATGGCTGCAGTTCAAGATGATTGTTCTTAGCTTTTGTAATACTGAAACAGAGACTAGCTTCGTAGTAATAATGTGACTCTACGTTCTGCATTAGGGGTGTTTTATAGTTTGTGGTTTTAACAGAAGGAATTTTATTGAGGTGTTTCATGTTGTTTTTGGGCTGAAAACAACCCTGGCAGTGAAGGACGTATGGAATTGCCATCTATAACTTTAAGAATATAGTAGATAAATTCCTGTAACAGTGATGAAGAACTTATTTGAAAGTGGTATTTAGTTAAAATATTATATACTTATTTGTATCTATAAATAACTGGTTATACTATCTGTAGCAGAGGCAAAGCAGGCCATGTTTCCCTGTCTTTTATTTTCTGCTGCGGTTGTTTTAGCCATCACCCTCCGGCTCAGAGTCTTACTCTGTAGGCTAAAAGTCCGCTCTGGATGGTTCTGACCTGTAAAGTGAGATGACTCCATATTCCTCAGCATCCCTACCCTCTCCTGAGCTATAACTGGCTGATGGTTCAACCACACAAACCAATTCCAGTTTCCATCTTTCTCCAAAAGTGTTTTCCCTCTAAAATCACCACATGATGGGTTATTATTAACTGTTAATCAGTGCTGCCATGGAGATACTGAATGTAGGATATTTGTGTTAAAAATAAGTCTGTTTGATTCCTAATAACATAGAACTACCAAGTCTGTCCTGCTGCATGATTTTAATGCAAAATTTGATTAAATCATTACTGCCTCATCAAAACGTTAAACTCTCCTGTTATTGCAGTATAATTAGACATGAAATTCTTCGTTTTTAAATTAAAAAGCATTAAGGATATCCAACCATTGGGGGGGGGGGTGTTGATTTTCTGTCAACCTAATACAATAATTCAATAAGAAAACTACGGAAAACTCGGTTTAAAGTCAGAGTTCTGACCTATTTCTCAGAATTCTGACTTTTTTCTCAGAATTCTGACAGATAAACATGTTGGCATCAAGCCATAGACATGTCTGTTTTAGAGACTAGCTCTTTTGTTTTAATGACCTTCTGCTCCTCCATTAATGAGGGGACCCCTTGGGCACGTAAAATGTTGCCTAATTCCATCACTTTCCTCCAATGTGTCACTGGCCACCTCAAAGAAATCACATCTTTGTCAGTGAAGCTGAGTGCTCCCACATCTCTTCCTTCATGGTGCCCATCTACATTAAAATCCAAAATTCTGAGATTAAAGTCAGAATTCTGAGGAAAAAGTCTAAATTCTGAGATTAAAGTCAGAATTCTGAGGAAAAAGTCAGAATTCTGAGAAAAAAGTCAGAATTCTGAGATTAAAGTCAGAATTCTGAGGAAAAAGTCAGAATTCTGAGATTAAAGTCAGAATTCTGAGATTAAAGTCAGAATTCCCCATGTTAACTGAAATAAAATTTAAAAATCAGTTAACTTTTTTTTTCAGTGGCCCTAATCCTCTTCTGTAGAAAACCTTTTATCTTGTGATTTATTTTTTAAACCAATCCTAACACTGGGAACGCCAATAACTGCAGCACTGTTGGATGAACAAACATATCGGTGCAGCAGAAAAAGCTGCTCTTAGTCAACCCTGTACAAACATAATGGGTTTATTCACCTCTGGAAACCAGGCTGGGCCTGCTAACAACAAACACTTTGATTCTTGGCAATAAAAATAGCTCACAACACAAAGGCAATGTGGAAATGAAGAACAGAAAGAAACAATTATGGTAACACCAGAGCTTAGTAGAGGGAAAAATAACCTGCATTCCAATCTGTCTGTCAAATCTCTGGTTTAATTTGATACTGCAACCATTCAGTTTTGCAGACACTTTTGTCTCTCAGTGTCCTACTTTAGGTTCTTGTTTGTCTATGAGCAGCAGGTGATGAATTACATAAAAAAAAAAAAAAAAATCAACCTTAAGGGCTGGTTATACTCCCGCAGCAGTGTGTCGCAGTGAGCTTGTCGCAGGTATAACAGACATTTCATATGTTCAATATTGAAGCGTGGTCTGCGCTACGTTTATTCCATGCCACAACGCAAACGGGGAAAATCACAAATGAGCTGTTGGTCTAGATACGGCTGAGGCGGTGAGGAAATTGGGGCAAGATTGTCCGACAACAGAGGGACGTGAGGGTGAAAAATAGCGGGGATCCAGGTGGAAAAAGGGTCCGAGCGTTCTCGCGCACCTCGCTCTTCTAACTGGTCTATCTTCACCAGTTGTTTTCCGCTATCGCGGTCATACAAACAAAACAAGTCATTAAGGTACCAAACAGGAAATACGCATAGTGTAGAGCAGATGTAGATTTGACCAATCAGAGGCCTCCTGTCTGCGGTCACCTACAATTCGGGAGAGGTGCAGCAGAGTGTCTGCGGAGGGGGCGGGGATGCTCTGCGTTCCCCGCAACACCAAATTATTTTCAAAGTATAAATCAGCCAGGCAACATGTTCAGCGATTCGGTTCTACTAAAAATCCTGTTTTAAACCAACGCATCAGATTTCAACTTAATGTATTTTCCAGACTATAGAGTGCGCCTCACAATAAGCCATGCCCACATAAGTTTTGGGAAAAACCCAAAATGTCCATAGAAGCTGCGCCGGGCTATAAGCCGCTGATATCTACTAAACTGTCTCCCACCAAACCTATAGGGGGAGCTCTACATATAGCCCCTGGAGTAGAGACACAGAAAAATGCTAGATCCTGTTAGCTTGTTAGCTCGCAGCAGTAAGAGCTTTAACTAAAAGATGGGGCTTCGTCAGCTCTTTATTTCAGCTCTGCAGGAGTTGAGCCCAGTCTCTTCATTGGTTTGGCAGCTGTAATGCAGCAAATAAATGTCAAAATGTGCTAATTGGGGACATTTGTTCTCTGTTGTGCCTGCTGCTACCATGTTCTTGTGCCAAAGGAAAATTAGCCCCTTATTCTTTGATTTCCAACTTCTACTGCTCCTGTGGCGGTTAGGAAAAACCTACAGAAAAGAGGCACCTTCTAATGAGCCGGATGGTTAAAAGCATTGGAAAAAATCTAGCGTCTTATAGTAGGGAAAATACGGTAATGGCTTGAAAATCCCTGTAAAAAAAAAAAAAAAATTCTCCTTTAACAGAGATTGCTTTCAGCACTGACCTCTTCCAGTAGTCTGGTGACGGCATCGACGTCGCTGTAGGTCTTCGTCATCTGGCCCACTCTGTCAGCACACAACACTGCGGGGACAGAAACACAGGAAAAGCTTTAGAAATAATAAAAAAAAAACTAAAGAGATTAATGAGGAATAACTGCTCTTAGCACCTGTCATTTTAAAGTGTCCATTAAAAATAGGACCCTCCGGATTTTGCCTCAAATGAAACAACAAGACAGAAAGCTTTGTTTAATCGCCACTCATGGAAAAAGCAGTGCAAACTTGTTTACCTCCCTGGACCTTTTGGACAATCTGTCATATTTTAAACCTTTGCATTGCATTTAATTACAATTTTCTGAGACAGAACACAAAAAAGCAATAAATAAATTCGATGGAAGGTGGTTTCGTTTACAACTGTGAAACCAGGCATTAATGGAGGAGCGCCAAAACAAATCAACCTTTGAAATGAAGCCATAAAAAGGGCCGTTTACAGTCTGTCATAAGTCAAGTAGGAATCACAGCAAATGTTTAGAAGAAGTTCCTCTGAACAGATAAGGAGAACACGGAATGATCAGCATCATGCTGAGGGAGGAGCTGTCTTCAGCAGAGACAGGGGGAGGCAATAATACCCTCCTGGTTGGCTTAAAAAAACAAGGAAGTGCAATATATAAGACCTTAAATATAGCAGAAAAAGAGTCCTTATAGTTCACTAGAAGTTTGGAAAACTTCGTCATTAGAGCTGCTGATAAAATTATATGGAGGCTTTGACCCTCATAGCGTGATTAGCAGAGGTGTTTCCATTATTTACCCAGGCTGATAGAAGTGGGTGGAGCTCCCCAGATTCTTCTACTTTATATAACTTTGAATAGGAAAA
This sequence comes from Cyprinodon variegatus, assembly GCF_000732505.1. NCBI lineage: Eukaryota > Metazoa > Chordata > Actinopteri > Cyprinodontiformes > Cyprinodontidae > Cyprinodon > Cyprinodon variegatus. The sequence continues at coordinate 61,246 of NW_015151171.1, forward strand.
TAGCTTATACTTTACAAATATTATAATCGACATATAAACATAGCTTAGCTGCTCCCTCTACATCTTCTTACCTCTTCTAATTAGAAGAATGAGCATAAACAAAATAAGAAAAATAAATATCACCCTTATTGCCCTTATATACATCATGCTGTCATTTAACCCAACTAAAGAGAAAGAAAATATCAGCCACTGAGTGCATGACCCTGTTTAATGAGGAGTACAAGTTCCTTCATTTTCTGCTTTTTATTTCTTCAGACTGTCCCTGAAATTTAAAATCATGCCTGTCTTTTTGTTTGAATAGAAAATCCCTTTATTGTCCCACAATAGGGAAATTCAGATGTTTAGAGCAGCAAAAAGATGACAGAAAAAAATGGTCACACAAATGTGAACCTTAGAAAAGTGTATAAGAATAACATAATAGTGAAAAGTTAAAAAATAAACAAATAAAATACTGTACTGTAAAGTGTTTTAACAATATAAATGCTTTGCACCTGAAGAATAAATAACCAATATACAGCTAGAGCTTTCCCACAGCCCAACATAGAAACTCAAAAAAGGCAAAGCAATTTGTTTATTTCTGATACCATTGAAGTTTATCTTTAGTCAAAAGGGAAAAGAATGTCATGCAAGGAATATACAAAACAGTTTGAACGCGGAAGACTGAAAGAATGCAAAAAAGAGCCAGCTAATGCAAAGCACCCATTTTATCATCCACATTTACTGCAACTGAATGGCTGCTAGAAACCAGATATACAGCACCCTGCAGGCGTAGTCACACCCCTGAGCCATTTCAAACCTGACCGTATCGGAACTGCAAATTTTCAATTTGAGGTTTTAGGAATGGATGCTTTGATATGAAACCTTTAAGTTAAGCTACAGCTCTAATCAGTTTAGAAACTGTTGCAAAAAAAAACAAAAAAGGTAATTGAACCTATTCACACCTCTAACTGCACCTAAAGGTTGTTCTACAAAGACCCAGGGGGCTTAATAAAACATGCATGTCACACTTGTTACACTTTATTTCCTTTATTCAAAAAACTAGTTTTTGTCCGTTTCAGTGAACTGCGTTGGTCTATCCCATTTGAACCCAATAACTTGAATTGAAGAGGGTGTACAAGCATTAAGGTTTGGAGCAACTCAATCCCCTTTAACACCACAGTTTCTAAGATTCATCTCTGGGTTATTTTTAATTTTTTGATCTGCTGTTGATAGAGATGTTAGTGACTAAATGATTGATTAACAATCTAAACCAACAAACATAAAACCTATTTAAAGCAAAACTTTATAAAAACCTTGTGAGTATACTTGTGTATTGCTTTCCCCATGCAATCAATCGTTCACACGCTAATGGTGGTACGATAAACTGCAGCCACAGCCACCGTTGGCAGACTGACAGAGCGGAGGCTGTCACACAATCAGAGCCATCGGTCCTCTGATCATCAATACCGTGCAAGACGAGAGAGGCATCTTGCCAGATGAAGTGGGGAACCAAACCGGCAACCCATCCATTACTGGACAGCAAGATTGAGTATGCATAGAAATGACACACCGTCTTCATATAGACAGCTTGCTCACATATATTTCCAAATAAAGAGGTAAATGTGTTTAAAACCCGTTTCTGTTAAGACGAAGTGTTAGTTTTAATTTAAATTTGACAACTTTCAGCGTAAACGATGTTTGCAAATGGTCGATACACTCATTAAAAAAGGGCCTAATTTCAGCATAGTGTTGAAGACTTCCAGTGTAGCACTGGGGAGAAACCAGGAAGAAAATGGAAGAAATAAATCCATAATTGCCTTTGTTTTATAACATAATGTGTCGCCTCTCTTCCAAATATCAATAACACGAATGGCTGCTTTCATCAAGACTAGAATAAATACTTGAAAGCTCTTTTATCGGCTCATATGATATTTGTTAAAATGAAAAATAAAGAGGAACTAAAAGTGGAGTCAGACAGAAATCACTGAAGTACCTGATTTCTTCTCTGACCAATCATGGTTAAACCCCAAAGCCAGCATCACAGAGAACATTCTGATATTAATACATCATCACAAAAACAAAGTTAGACTATGAATCTGAATCTTTTTTGCAAAGCAGACTGTAACAGCAGCACCAATTAAACCCGAGGAAGAACAGAAACATACAAACGTACTGCAGTATGAGTTCAGCCCCAGATAAACCCATATGTTCGCCAAACCACAACATTTGTCTTCATTTGCTATCTGGCGTGGAAGCGTGGAAGGGCAGGGTGCAGCCTGTTTACCTGTAATTCTCTATATTTGTGTACGTGCTTCCTTTCAAAGAACATGCTGGCTCATTTCCATGGTGATACTCCTCCCAGGTCAAACGACTAAAGTTAAATACAGTAAGATAATGAAACCCAAAGGCTTCAATGCCAAGAGGAAATATTGATATTTTACTGATTAACCTTTCAGGGACAAATTAACTCAGAAGAAAGGCCAGCAAGGGCAACTGTTAATAAAAGATTTACAAGGCGAATGATTGTGACTTTTAATTATATTCTAATAGTGATTAATGTGTGATAGATTCATAAAATCTCTTCCAATCGAAGCCATATATGCAGCTCAGTGGGATATGAAATTGAATCTTAGTTAATATTTGGATAAACTCTTTCTAAAAATCAGCTGCAACAGAAATCTCAAGCTACAGCTACATGTAGATTGCTCAAATAAATGTACACTGCAAAGAAAAGGCTTTTTTTCTAGTTTTCATTATTTTTTTTGTTTGTTTTCTTTCTCTCTTATATGTCATTTCTAATTTTGTTCAACACCTAATTATTTTAAGAAGAGGAAAAATGTATAATGGGTTCCTTGAAATCAGGAAGAATTGTCAAAAAGGAGGAGTCTTAATTGATGCATCAAAGAACCCTTTCCAGAGAATTATCAGATTTTCGTTTACCTTTGAAAAAATATCATCATGATTGGTGGATGATAGCTGAAAGAAAAAGTCACAGTTCTTGAGTTTGACTCATTTAAGATAGATCAAACTTGGCCTATTTGATCACAGATTGGAAAAACGGACCGATTTTATTTTAGCTCTAAACATACAAGCATGTTTGTATGTTGATGCGAGTTGAAATAAAGTTGATGGATCCCACATCATAGAGTTACGGTAACTGAGGAGTTATTGTAGCACAGAGGAAGAGGCTCCTTAGGAATGTAAAGCACAATAGGGGTCGTCTTTAGATGCATCTGTTTAAACATCTATTTTAATCATGATTGTAATATTAAGTGCAGAGTCTGAAATGTCATTCAGGAAGGGAGTGAACTGCTCTGTAAAGAGGAGGTAGTGCACCTGCACGACGAGCACAATTCCCTCCAAAACGTTTATAACTTGGTCATTGTAACTCCTGATGATCACAGTCTCTACAGAGCCCCAAAAGAGCAGACAACTACCTTCACAAAGATGCTGCTCTTGGTCCGTTTCCTCAGTCTCCTCATCCTGTTTGTATCTTCCGCGCCTGGAGAGAAAGACCATTTCCACCTCTTCCTCGTCTTCATCCTCCTCCTGCCTTGTGCTTTCATGAATGGGCAAACAAACATATTCCTCGTCCCGATCCTGCAGGTTGGAGAAGTCAACATTGTCCTCGTGGCCGGACATGCAGAGGGCCATCCTGCTCTTCTGGCTCTACAGCCAAGCAGTCCTCCCAGGCAAAGCCACGTCTCCTACCTGGGCCATGGTTGTAGGTGTGTTGTTTGACAGAGAGATGTTTGCGCTTCCCTGTCAGAGCGCATGGCTCTCAGAAAGGAAAGTGTGTGTGCGTCTGATACGGGGTCAGATCAGCTGTATAAATATGTAGCAGTGTGAGTCTCAGCTGTCCCCTATTGCAGGTCGCTGAGACGATCAGACGGCTCAACTCCTCCTCTCTGCTCTGACTGGTCAGGCTGTGGCCTGCTCTACTTCAGCACAGACAGGGGGTGGAGAGAATCATCCCCACTTTCTCTTAAGTTTCACATTTAATGGTTGAAAACTGGGTTTGAACAGATTAAAACAACAGAAGGGATTTAAAAGCCGCCCTTTAATCCACATCTGTTCAAATGGTGATAACTAAAGAACAAAAGGTTAACGCTGTGAAATGCTGGTTTTTGCTTAAGCTAAAAGGTAGATAAGCACATTCCCCACCCCTCTCAGGTGACATCACCTTGGTACAGTCCTGCCCAGCCTCTATGGTGACACTGGAGCCAGGCAAACACTCACATCCACCTGTTTCCAGGGTGTGGCCAATTCCCCACAGGTGAATGGCTTTAAAGGCATTATCAGACCCATAGAAACATATCTCCCATTCTGTGTGTCATTATCAAATACAGCATTTCTTCATCTAAAAGGATGCATTCCTTTCAGATTGTGTCATGATGCTTTCTTTTAGGAACAGGTTCAGGCAGACAATAACCTCTGTCCCTCAGCCTGGTTCTTCCAGTTTGGTTCCTGTTAAAAGGGGACCGTGTCTGCCCTCCTCTTGAACATACTTTAAAGGTTCATATTTGCCTAAATCAAAAAAAGCTTTAATTTAAACGCAGTAACAGGCTGTAGGTAAGCATATTGCTTCTTGTTCAGAATCAACCTTATAGAATAACCTGATTCAGGCAGAACATTTGAAACCAGCAGCACTAAACACACGATATCAGTAGCTGAGTTTGTCCCTGTCATGAGTAAAGGAAGACCTCCTTTACTGCCTTCAAGTTGTTAAACATTAAAGAGAAAAGGCAACTTCAGGTTCGGTCCCTGGAAATCCGTCTGCACACTTACAGACTTCAGCCGTCCTGTATTTGGTTGTATCATAACACTGTCCTGCAGACGATTTTACAACCCTTATTTATTCACACATTTTGAAGCACTACAACCTTAAATCACTGGGTTTTTTTAGATTTTATATGTTACTTTTTTAATGTGATAGAACAACATGAAATAGAGTGGGACTGTAAAGTAGTAGTAGGGAACTGAATATGTATATTCTTGCTAAAATGGGCTATAAATACACTCTGTTCTAAGCAATCACAGCATGACGCTGCCACCACCATGTTTCACTCTGCTGGTGCTACTTTGAGGGGGATATACCACACAAGGGCTGCAATCAACCCTTATGGTGATAATAAAATAATATGATTGGGATTAATCAATTAATTAATAATCAGGCAGCAAAACTTGAACGTGAAGCCGTTTACTCCATTCGCAAATTAAACAGCTGACGGTTAGTTTATTATTTCAATAATCCATAATGTTGCAGAACTCTCCACACACAGAAATGGTATAAATGCCAAAAAAGTTAAATATTTATTGGAAGTAATCAACAAACATAATCAAATAATCAAAACATCAAAGGAAATGTTGACAAAGTTGGTCAGAAAGAAGAGCTTGATTTCTATAATGCGAATAATAATAATAAACTGATTATGGCCAATATTTGCTGGCATCCAATTCTTTGTTAGAGAGTAAATAATAAGAAGTCTCAGTATGAGCATGCCATTTTTGGGTCTGTCTTTTTTTATGTCCTTTTATGTAAATGTTTCTGCTAATAACTGGGTTTCCCCACTGTGTTACCACAACGGATTATCCTATTTTATTGTAATAATTATTGTTATTTATTATCTATTCATTTTAGAGGCAAAATTCTTAAACAAATGAACATTTATAATCTAAATCTTTTGGGAGTTTAAACAATTTTGAAATAAAGGACTGAAAGAGGAATTCCCAAAACCTGAGACTGGGCTGGATGCTGGCCTTAAGCCTACAGTCTGGTTTATGTTAAAGTATATTCATGAGTTAGAATGGCCTAGTCAAAGTTCAGACCTAATCCAAATGATAATCAGGAAGAAAACTCAAATACTGAGGTTGAGTGATCCTCTCTGTTAGATGAGCCGGAGGTATTTTGCAGAACAATGTTCAAACATTAACATCTCTAGACGTCTAAAGCTTATAGAGCTAAATTCCAAAAGCGTTGCAGAAGTTGTTTCTTTAAAATATTTACTCTAGTGGGCAAAAATCAAGACATGCAAAGTTGAATCCATTTGTTTGAAATTATTTCTTTTTTTTTCTTTTTCTAATTTAAAATTGTATAATGGTAAAAGATGCAGATTTATTTATTGATTGAGAGATTAGTGGAGAGCTTTTTATTGTTAACGAGACCTGGGAGATCATTAATTATGAACTCCAGTCCATAATCCCAGTTTTTTACTCATCAGTTATGCTCTTAATTGTTATAATTAGTTTGGGAAAGAGGTTTTAGTTCAGGATGACTGAGTGCTTGAGAGGTTTTTTTCCCAACAGGCCAACAGAACGGTTCTGTTGTCCTGCAGACGATAAAAGGGTCCAATAAACACCAATCACTGTTTAGGGGAAGAGTTTTGCTTTTCTGGTCACATTTCTCAGCCCATTTCCTTCCTTTTATTCTTAAATTTGGGCTTAATTTGACTTTGATTAGTCTATACTGACAGAGGTGTTTCAAGTATAAACTAACTTTATTGGAGCAAGAAGTAAAAACAAACTTGCTTAATTAGAATAGATCAACTTTTAAACACCCATTCAGACTGAGAGGTTATGCAGTCTTGATAATTTAATCCAAAACTATTTAAAAATGTCCCTCACAGAGCAACTGTGTCCCTCTAACCCCCACATCCCCAGTATATCCACAATAGACCAGCCTTTTTCCCAGACCCCATCCTTTGTTCTGACTGGGCTCAGCCCATACGGCCCAGTTCTTTTGAAGCCTCCTAAAAGTGACATCCAGTGTTTCAATCTGCTTTTAGAAAAAAGAAAAGAAAAAAAAAAAAACAGACTCGGAGCCTCATGCAAATCACTGAGCTAAATATAAGCCAACCTACTTCCCCCTCCCTCCTCCTGCAGGACTCAGAATATCATCAGCTGTTCGCTATTTCTGCCTCCATGAGGGGATTTATCAAAACATAATCCCCTCTGGTTGCCAAGAAAGTGAAAATACCAAAGACTAGAAATCAAAGCCTGGCTGGCGGTTAAATAATACAGCTGGAAATGCAAAGGTGCTTAACTATTCCACAGCATTACGTAAGAAAATCTACACAGCATCCCTGAAGCACGTTGCTATTACAACGCACCATTTCCTTCCTCCATAACTAAGGAGTTACATCAGAACATAACAAGGACATATACATAAATGCTCAGACGTGTCTAACATGCTTTATCTCAAAAGCATCAACACAGCACAGCATGTGAAGAAGCTGCAGTGAGACCCGATCAAAGCAGGAGACAGTAAACAAATCACAGACACAGCCAGAGCCACGCTAATGTCTGCTGTTAGTCCCATCTGTCACCTGAGCAGGTACCATCACTACAGGCATCCTCAAGTCACATGGATCAATCCCCTCCCATGCAGTTACATACTGGCTTTACAGTAATATAAAACTACATGATGTTGTAACCGACCTTGGTGCATTACATAAAAACATCCCACTGCAGCAACACCTCCTCAACAGGGGAGGTCCTATTGCTTAGGTGTTTCTTTATGTCATTACCCCTCGCTGTCTAAGCGTCATTCATTCATTTGAATGAAATGTTTTCTATTAAAGCACAGAGGACAGCTTCATAACATAGTCTATCTATTCCTCCAGACATGGATCCCACCACATCTGCAGCTTCAAAAGATGTTGGAGAAAGGGGATTAGTGGGACAGTAAATCTAAATGAATGAGTGGATAACTAATGTCACAAAGACAAGGACTGCGCCGTTAACCCAGTTTAATTACATTCTATGTGGTTTAGTTAAAACAATCTGTCTTATATACTAATTACAGACTTGTTGCAGCATTAAACTCTTCTTTTATCTGCAGATCAGGTGGGATTTCAGCTTTTTCTGTGTGATTATAAATGTTGATGCACTGCAAACAAATCTATACCAAGACAACAGGGAGAGCAGAGTAAACTTCATAAAACTTCCATCCATCCATAGTGCTCATCTGCAGCAGCCAATGGGTGAAAGGCAGGGGAACCCTGGACAGGTTTCCAGTCTATGCAGGGCAACACAGAGACGAGATGCTCGTTAACCTTACAGTCATGTTTTTAGACTGTGGGAGGAAAACCAATCCTGGCTGCAACAGATAACTTTAGTTGTTTCAATTCATGGTGTTAATGTAAAACCACAAGTGTCCTTATCCGTCTTCTTCATAAGCTATCTAGCTAAATCTAAAGTAACTAATTCTTAATAGTTTTTAATCAACACTGTGTAACACAGAAAGGTTGATTGTTGATACAACTAACCCCCTTGTAGATATGGGAAGGTCTGTTTTTATTACGTTTATGCCTTTTTCTTTTTTATAAAAGCATGCAAAAATCTCCGATTTTTAAACTCTACACCGTTTCTTCTCCCCTTTGACTCAAATTAGGCATTTGAAACTTATACGGATAATCAGAAATGTGTATTAGTGAACAATTTCACATTAAAACTGCATATGCTAACTTCTGTTAGCATTTTCTATTTAATTGCATGCATATTATTGCATATCACATAAAGAAAATCATATCAACTATGCATATCAACTAAAAGAAAAGATTAAACAGCCATTTTCAGTGTCAGTTAAGCGTTTTTAAATCCTTGAAAGGTATCTGCGGTACATTCCTGCTGCAGGGAGAGTAGGATTTTCAGCTGACAACAGGAAGGTTAAACAGAGTAGCCTACTGTTAATCTGCCTAATCTTTCTACAGCAGTTAAGAAATGGTGCAGATCTTTTGAAAATCTCAGATTAGAATTTAGTTCTTATGGTTTTAAAAAAAATGAATGAAGAAGCCAAACACTTGTCTAATCACTAGTACAGCAGAAAGTGTATAAAACTGGATAAATTGGGATATATTAGTTCTTCAAGAGATACAAAAACTAGTCAAGAAGGTCAAAGGTATGCTAGACAGGAAATTGCAAAACATTGATTGGGTAAAGTTTAGATACAACCATGACAAAAGTAAAAGTCTGCTGTTGAATTAATCTACTCATCCTTTCAATGTAAATCCTAATTTATCAACATAAACAGATTGGATTTGCCTCTACGGTTTAGGTCCATCTGCAAGATATAGATCTGCATTTTCTTGTCATTTCTGCTGTGTAGACATACTAAAATAACTTGAACGGTGGCTCTATGATATAAAGTTTGGATGGTTCTTACCATCAGTACACTCCTCATAGTACCAGTCCAATTCATAGTAGTCAGCCTTGACAAACCTCTGGCCTCTGGTGTGGCCTCGTCTCTTCATCCTCACTGCTCTTTCAGAAAGAGGCAATACTGTCCCAGCATGTTTAGCCCTAGCATCTTTGGTACGTCCAACATCCCATCATGGTTGAAAGAGTTCAGTTATCGCTTAGTTAAATATTTACAGTGTCTGGAGGTCAGTCAGTCATTTCTGCTTTCCCCATGCTCAGTGGTCAGCAGTGGCCACATTTCTTTAGCACAGCTCCTCTTAATCCCATCATAGATCCTTTCAGCTCGTCTGTGTAGGAAGCTCTATTCATTAAATATCCGGTGCCATTTTAGCATATCAACCCACAGAGATGTTGGCCACGTCATCAGCTGTCAGAAGGAGAAATAAAAAAAGAAATACTTCTATGTGTTCATGTCCAACAGCAGAAGGTCTTCCATCCCTCTTTGTCTGCAAGCATGTCTCTTTTTTTCTGTTCATCAGTTTTCCTCTGTCACTCTAGAGCTTCAGACCAAAAGATGCAAATCCCATCATCTTCAGATCCATTCAAAGATTCATCTAGTTAGTTCGTCTTCCTTCTTTGTCTAACTCTCTGGTGAAACTGTCCCCCTGAGGTCAAATTCCGTCCTTGCTCCCTGTTACAACACTGCTTCCTGACAGGCAGCACTGACCTCACACATGCATCTCTTACAATGACTCAATAAATACACTGACAGAGAGCAGGAGAGAGCAGGCAGCAGCAGCAGCAGCAGCAGTCACGGGTTTTGCAGCAGAATGATGCTAACCGTGACAACATGAAGGGGCGGGCTCTGAGGAAACCTGCAGCCAATAGAAAGGGAGAAGAATCCCCACCATGCTGCCACCCACTGCTGCATGTCAGCAGTTACCCCCTCCTCTCCTCCACTTTGTCCTTCCGAGTGGTTGCTATAGTAACAGACTCTGACTCCTTTTGGCATGGAGAGGCTGTTAGCAGGAAAAGCCATGCAGCGTTGGCAGAGGTGACGTGGCTGGTCCAAAATGAAGCGACATGTTAAGTTTTAGGGATCAGTCTATATTTTAGGGGTGACTAATGCTTATCAGGGAACTATGGAGATAATATTGTATTATACTAGATTTTAATGCTGGATTTTTATTTTTATTTTTTTGCAGTTTGTAAAACAGAACATTCTGTGGTAATTTCAAGTACTTGTAAATGTGTTAAAATACAAATACTAAGACATTATCAATACAAATTCACAAACAAAACCTTATAATTACACATTTCAAATGGTTCCTATGCATACAAACCATTAAATTAAATCCTGTCAAAGACACAGACAAAACGACAGTTAACACACAAATCAGGTTACGAATGTACGCATTTTGGGACACATTATACGCTTCCTGGGAGCTCCCAGAATCATGTGTACATGGTGCGTTTAAATGCTGGTGGAAAGCTTGGTCTTCAGAGTTTTTTTTTTCACTGAACTTATTAACTATAATTGTGCAGAAGTGGTAAAGACAATTTTCAGTGGAAAATGGGATACCTCAGCACCCCTTAGTTAAAACCCATACCTGAATTTAAAGGTTTGTTTGCGTAGGAACCTTTAGGAATTCATAATCATCAGATTTGAGTGCATTTTTGTTTTGCATCTGTTTTGAACACACATTTAACAATACCTGACATTACGCATAAAATGTCACAACTTACAAAAAAAATTACAAATCCAACATAAAAGACACTAATCCATTTTTGTACAGTATCCTCTCTATAGTGAAACCTGTAAAAATAATTGGGCTGTAAAAAAGACGATATATAAACCAAATCTATTCAGCTTGGAAACACAAATATGATACAAGTTTACCTATAGTTAGATAAGATTTTAATGGTTTTAACTTTTAAAGCAAACTGGATTTCAACACTGTAAAAAAAATCTCTCATAGAAAGGCAGTCAGCTGGTTTATTACTAATGAGGACAGAGTAATATTAAAGTTGCACAGCTTGCAAGAGAAGTAAAAAGGAAACGGACAGTAAACAGCTTTAACACCCTTAAATTATGTATTTGTTTAGTTACTCCACAACTTTATGTATTTTGTGGGGTTAATACATTTACAGCATTTCTTTTCACTATTTAATACACTGTATAAACATTATCAGCTTTTCTGAGCAGCCCACTAGAGGGCTCGGCATGCGTGGGTTCTCTCTGGGTACTCTGGCTTCCTCCCACAGCCCAAAAACATGAATGTTAGGTTAATTGGCTTCTCTAAATTCTCCTTAGGTGAGTGTGTGGGTGAATGGTTGTTTGTCTCTGTGTTGCCCTGCGATATACAGGTGACCTATTCAGGGTGTACCCTGCCTCTCACCCATTGAGGGGCGGGAGGCAGTCACCCCTCGTGACCCCAACTGGGATAAGCGTGAAGGAAAATGGACCAGCTTTGCTGTAAAAGTACAATAAATACATTTAATCTGATAGAAACACCTGCCAGTTTTATTCTTTGAGACAAACCAAAGAAAGAGATGGTTGGGATTGAATGATTTCTGTGAAAACAACAAGATTTTTTTCTTTCTGTGAACCACCATACTGAAAAGAGCCATGGCCACACCAACATATAATGTGAATGAGTGGAAGTGTTTGATTAAACTAGAAGAACCACAGAGGTAACAGAATTTAACTTGTATTTCCTATGAGTTGCTAGAGAAGGGTTTAGGGGGTGAGGAGGGTCATGGAGTACAGCATATTTGCTTTGTTTCATCCTTTTGAAATGTCAGAACCTGCTGGATCTGGGATGACGGCAGCCTTTTGGAAAAAAGAGAATAGCAACAACAACCACACTATTTGTAAATATAAGATACTGGTATAGATAATAAAAAATTTAAAATAAAAAAAAAAAAAAAAAAAACTCTCCAAATACAGTCTTTTCTTAGGTAACTGTTGGGCTGTGATTGCATCCTACAACAATCATATCCCAAAACAAAAGAGAACATTTTCATAAAAATACACTAATTAAAAATAGGCTTCTTCAAGACACCAGTATAATTTATAGGGCTGCAACAACGAATCGATAAAATCGATAAAAATCGACTTTTAAAAGCGTTGGCAACGAATTTACCGGTAATCATCGATTAGTTGTGTCGCGCGATTAATGCGTCATCCGCCGCCGCCGTCATCCGGGGGAAGAAAAAAAATATGGCAGAGCGAGTAGCGCCGCAGTTGCAGTGTTGCCAACTCAGCGACTTTTCAGACCCCTCCAGCGACTATTTTTCAAAAAAGCGACTAGCGACAAATCTGGCTACTTTTTACGGTGTCACTGGCGGCTTTTGCCTGCCGTGGGGCGCCTCCATCATCCCAACCCCTTTCTCCCTCTCTCACAGGAATCCCTCTCAGCGCGGCAGTTAGAGCCGCAGGATGTTTACCCTCAGCGT
>NW_015151171.1:77386-84648 GCF_000732505.1 Cyprinodon variegatus
ACGCAGCATCTGAAAAGAAAACATGTTGGAGCCTTCAATGGCGTGAAGAGAGCAGATCAGCAGGATACAGACAGGGATAAGGTACTTATTTTACTTTTCATTTCATTTGAATTAGCTTAAGCAGCATTTATATTTTCTTTATAAATAAATTAACTTTCAAATTATGAAGGCAAGGCTTTTAAAGTTTAAATCTTCTGGCAAAGATAAAGTAAAGAAGATCCTGCAATTTATGGAAGTAAAGCAGAATAAAATCCAGCAAGATCAGTAATATGTCTATTAATTATATGCTACATTCCCATGTAAATATCTGTCTTTGGAGGATGTGTTTTTTAGCACCCCTAGTTCTCTCATTTTTATTCCAAATACAATTTATAATTTGAATCACAGGGCTATTTTTATCTCTATGGTTAAGTATTTTCTCAAGTAGCAACTTTAACTGCTATACTTTCCTGTCTTAAAAGGCAGAACTCTTCTAGTCTATAAAAACCTCATTTGTTGAAATGGGGGGGCCTATTGTTTGAACCCGTTAGGGGCTTTTAAAAACAAAAATGTCTTTTTTTGCGCTTTATGAAACAAAGTAGCCTATATTTTGTGGATGTACAGCTACATTTCTCATGTAAGTTTGCGTAGTTTTAACACAAACATTTATTTTTCATATTGCACCAGTACAGTTAATGAGCAACCTGTACTTGTCTGCTTGTTTGTTCTGTCTAAAATGTTTATTTTGGAATAAAGAGGTTAATATAAAAAATATTTTTTGTCCGATTCATTGATTAATCGAAAAACTAATCGGCCGATTCATCGATTTTTAAAATAATCGTTAGTTGCAGCCCTAATAATTTATATCACTAAACATCCTATAGAAACCACATTTAATCATATCTTCAAATTTTTCAATGATCCAATGGGAAAAAAGAAATTAAAGTTTTGACTTTTTGGGAATTGTTTTGGAGTTTTTAATCATCGGTAATTATAATTTTTTGTTTAGACAATACATCATGATAATACGGAAGAGGATTAGGGCCAGTGGGAAAAATAAATAAATAAATAAACTGATTTTTAAATTTTATTTCAGTTTAGTATGGGAAACAAGTCAGAATTCTGAGAAAAAAGTCAGAATTCTGACTTTTTTTCTCAGAATTCTGACTTTAATCTCAGAATTCTGACTGAATTCTGACAATAAAAAAGTCAGAATTCTGACTTTTTTCTCAGAATTCAGACTTCTTTCCCATACTAAACTGAAATAAAATGTAAAAATCAGTTCACTTTATTTTTTTTTTTCCCCACTGGCCCTAATCCTCTTCCGTATGATAAACCCTCGCCCCTACTGATGACATTTAAAAGGTGAGCACCTTCTTTAAGTTTTAACTAAAACCTTCTTTGAATTAAGTTTCATACAAATACGAAACATAATAAAATAAAATAAAAATAGTGTAAATAAAAACATCTTAAAAATTGCAAATAAAGATCCAACAGCTTTATTTGAACAAAACAGAGTTAAACCAATGTTCCTGCTTCAACAATAAAAACAAAGATTTGCCGTTCATGTCAGCTGAAACTGCTTCCAATGCTTATCAGAAGTTAAAAAAATCCAATGGAATTTAATCTGCCAATTAAACAAAGTTAAAAGTCCAGCAGCAATATAACCTTTGTCTAGTTAAACCTGAGAGCAGTAGGTCATCACAGATCCATGTCGCTATCCCTTCATCTAGCAGGTCACATTACAACATTCTGCTGCTATTCCAGTTATAAAAGACTGATGTTTGGGCTGTTATTTAGATAACTAAATGCTTATAAACATTATTACTTTTTATGATATAATGGTTTGATACTGTAGACTCATTAAGGCCTCTGACCGTCCAGTTGTCCAACAGTGCTAAAACAAAATGTCCCCTTAGGTTGCTGTTACCCAGAGTGAGTCATTATTCAAGCAGACAGCAATTGGTACTGAATAATTAAAGGAGAGAAAGAACAACTTATGTTGACTCAGTTTGCAGCATGAACCATTGGCTTGTTTTTATTCACCCGGTCTGTGTTTATTAGCTCCTTAAGTGAGCGTGTGCGTTTTACAGCTGAAACAGTGACAACATAGAAGCAGTTTGATAAGACGAAAGCAGACACAACTTCTGAGCAAAACATTAACCAGAGACTGTTTGTGTTGGTAACCGTGTCCACAGTGTAATGAAAAGATGACCATCAGAGTAACAAGCCCACAATCTCTGACTCAGATCAATAAAAGGATTCTAAATATAGTCTTTAGAACATTATTACAAAGTATGCTTTTAATTTGACAGAATTGCAGGTAATCAACTTACAGAAGTACTTGAAGGTCTCCTCTATCTGCTCATTGGTCAGGTCAAGGGAAACGTCGGGGTCCACGAGCGGCGTGTGCAGCCAATCATCCTGATCGTAACCGAAGATGGTGTCTGCCCTCAGCTTGTAGACAGGCAGCTGTTCCTCCAATAAGCTGATAATCTCGAGCTCTGGCAAGTCAGTGCTGTTACACACATCTGCACAAGCAGAAGGACACGACACAGAGTCTTCAGTTATCTGACACTTTTTCTGTTCTTTAGAGCAATCATTGACTGCTGAGTGTTGATAAAAGAAAGAAAATGAAACATCAAACAAGTAAAGTTCAAAGGTCAAACTGTTTTATCTCCATGGAAACCTGCTGCTTTTTGCTTCGTGTCCCCTTAAAAAAGTGCTGCTTATTCAGTTCAGACAGTTGGAAAATTAATAGCAACTCAGTCATGGAGTCTGTTAAAGCTAAAGGTGTATGTCGCCCTCTAGTGCATGGTTGAAGAAATGGCTGAGCTCCCTATGAAAATAACTTTTTTTGGGGGTAAATTTCAGAAAAAGGCAAATCAATAAAAGGAAATTTTTTCAGATTATCCAGTTGGCTAATATAAAACTAAAATACAATCCTTTCTTTTAGCTCAGCCTCATTAAATGCACAGTTTCTCAAACCAGGTATTCTGTGCTCACAGCTGTGCGCGTTAAAGAAATGTTCTTCCTCATTAAAACGGATAATTAACAGGATCCTTTTGAGACTGAAGACATACAGGTCATTAGGAGAGAGGTCTGCTGAAGCATTAAAGCATCTCCAAAAAAACTATTTTAGGGACCATTCAGTAAATAATTTGCAAAAGAATAAACTTCATTTATTCATTTTGTTTTTATTTTTTGGTACAGCCTCAGATTTTGTTGTTTTTCTGACTATTACAAAGTTAGAAACAGGTATGCAGTTGGAAAAAAATTACATGAGTTAAAAGATTTTATTGCACACAAAGATTTGAAAAGCGCAGCAATCACCTCAATTCAGCCTTTTAACCCCGACTACATCAAAAGCTGTGCAACCAACAACAAAGTCCACCAATTGGTGATTTAAAGTCTGTATAAATGCAGCCGTTTTGTGTCTCAGAGGACTGTTAGAGTGAACAGCCAGCATCGGTTCCACCACAATAGGCAGGTCAGGTATAAGTTAGACCAAATAATAAAACATTCTAGAATAACTTAAGCCTTCATAGTAATATGGAATACAGTCATAGGAAAAAGTGTGGGCACCCCTATTAATCTTAATTATTCTTATTTCTAAATGTATAGTGCACATTTTCTGTTAGTCCAATAAACCTCAATACAATACTGAAATATAACTGTGTCCGTCAATAATTAGATATATCAAACTAAAGTAGCTGTTGCAAACACCTAAATATTTAGAAATAAAAATAATTAAGATTAATAGGGGTGGCCAAACTTTTTCATATGACTGTATTATTCATGATCTGAACATGATGGTGCTTTGAGTAGAGCTTTAGTGTTACTATTAATCACAGAGGCTGTAAACCAGCTTATTAGATGCAGACATATGGATTTTAAATGAGAGAGTCTGAGTATAGGACAACTAGTCATCCATCATACGATTCTGTCCCAAGCTTAAAAGAGGCCAGTAAAATACGGTACACTGCAAGATAAGTATGGGGTACAGCAACCAACTGGGGTAAGACTCACAAGATGAGATCAAAACTGAGCTTGGAAAGAACAATATCTAACAGAAAAAAAGCACTGCAAGTAACCCCAACTCCACCACCATCATGGTTGGACATGTTGGTGGCAGCATCATGCTGTGGGGAGGCCTTTCATTAAGGGGGTTTGGAGTTAACCCTGATTTATACTCAGAAACCAGGTCATCTGCGTCTGTGTCACAGTAAATGCAGATATGACCCCGCCCCTTCCACAGACACTCTGGTGCACCTCTCGAAAATCGTAGGTGACCGCAGACAGTGCCTCAGATAGGAGGCCTCTGATTGGTCAAATCTAGATCCGCTCTACACTATGCCTATTTCCTGTCTGGCTTGTTTTGTTTGTATGAATGCAATTGCGGAAAACGGCTCATGAAGATGGACCCGCTAGAAGAGCGTGGTGCGCGAGAATGCTGGGATCCTTTTTTTCACCTGGATCCCCGCTCTTTTTCGCTCTCATGTCCCTCTTTTGTCACACAAACTTGCCCCCATTTCCTCACCTCCTTGGCCGTATCTAGACCTACAGCTAGTTCCCGATTGCCTCTTGCGTTGATGCGTGGAATAACATAGGGCAGACGACACTTCAATTTAGGGCATTAATCAAAAATATCTGCAACAAGCACACTGTGGCACACTACTGCGGGAGTATAACCAGCTCTTTACTCCTGTAAAAGGCGGAGCTTAACCTGCGAGAGGTTTGAAAGGTTCGCAACTAGGACGCCTTTAAGGGGAACACGCAGAGCCAGAATCACGATAAAAAGGTTAGATCAGAGCATGTGATAAGGTAGCCATGTTGAAATCCTGACCTACAGCCATGTGAAAAAGTATTTGTCCCTTTATGGATGAAGTTTCAGAACATTAACTCAAATCAGTCAAAGACAACACGAGTAAAACCAAACAGACTTCCCCCTTTGTCACACCGATGTTCACTTTCTCCAACCACGACCAGGTCTCATTACTGCCACACCTGATCTCAATCTAGTAATTACTTAAAGTTGATCTAACAATTTATCAGTCTGGAAATGCTAACAGAGCCATCTATAAAGGTTTGGATCACCGTTTAACCACATTGAGAAGAACTGTTATGCAGAAGTGCTGAAAACATTTAACAGTGATGAACCTTCCCAGGAGTGTCTGGCAGGCTGAGAGTGCAGCAATTTCTCATCCAATTGGTCACTAAATGCCCATAATAACATCCAAAAAGATTCAGTAAAACCTTTCTTGCCTCAGTTAAAGTCAGTGTTTGTGCCTCCATCATTAAAGAAAGAGAATGGGCAAAAATGGAAACTAGGGATGATGGATTCACCAAAAACTTCAAGGCTCGTCTCAGATTTTATATTTGCCGACTGATGAGGCAGAAGTTACGTTTTTCTGGAAGATGTGTGGGTGGGATGGTCTGGGGACGATTTGCTGCTTAAGCATCAGGAAGACTTGCTGTAATAAATGGATCAACAGATAATCCTGATGAACATAGAATCCTGAAGGCCATCTGTTTGTAACTGAACCTCGCTGGATTCTGCAGCCAGAGAACGATCTAAAAACATGACAGCAATTCCTGACCTGAATCCTATTGAGATGCTGTGGCTTGAAGCATAGAGGGCTGTTTATGCTGAAAAAATGTGGCTAAATCACAACAATTCTGCAAAAACAATTGGGGCAAATTCCTCCACAACACTGATAAAGATTTATTTCATGTTGTCATGAACTCTTGACTGCACTTGTTGCAGCAAAGGGTGACACAACCTGTTGGTTTAAGGGGCAAACAATTTTTTACACAAAAGGTATTTTTTTCTCCCTTAATAATAAACATCTTTATTTAAAACTGCATTTTGTGTTAATTCTTTCACTAACATTTAAATTTGTTTAGGTTCTGAAACATTCAAATGCAACAAACATTTAAAAAAAGATTTATGCAGCCATCAGTTTAGGGTTGGGTCTCTTCTACAAAAAGTATTTTGTCACACTGCCACTATGCTTATGCACACAAATTATGTTTTAGTTATCACTATTTAAGTAAAGCTTGAATTGACAGAATAAGTATAGTTACTGACTGAAAAATAACAGGGAAAAAAAGCTGCTCTTTGTCTTTCTGCTCTGTCGCTCCACTGTGTGTCCTAGACTGAGTGACAATGCCGTCTCTTACAGTTTGCTAATCCAAACTGAATGACTGACTGTGCTGAAAAACGCACACAAACACCCACAGACACGCATTCAGCAAACACACTCGGTAATCTTCCTGTAAGTAAAATCAGGAGTCCAAACCCTCACTCCATGTTAAAGGGGAACGCTGTTTTTTTTTTTTTTTTACATTGGGCCCTTGATTTTACGTTATTGCATCATGTTCTACTCACCCATAAGAGTTTTGTGTCATTTGGAGCTGTTCTGAAGATATTCCGTTAGGTTATATCCAAGTAACGTCTTCCTATGGGCAACGAGTTTATGGCACAAACTAAATTGTTCATAATTTATCATTTATGGTACGCCAGCATTCAAAACATGTAGGCGAATCACTGTCCCCCAGACATCCGCGGTTATATTTTTTACATTTATATATTTTTAAAACAAAGCGGCGTGTGTATGACGTCATCCGCGCGCGCCGGCTACCATTCATTCATCCTGTCATTCATGTTCACATGCCTGGAAGATGTCTAGTGCTACTACCACAGATGATCTCGCTCTCCAAATGGAATTGAACAATAATTGCTAATATGTAGGTTTTTACTGAAAAATATCTATAAATAGCCTTTTTATTTGACATTTTAATTCCAAAACATCATTTGATGACTGACGCCACAGTAGTCCAGCACTGATGCATCTATGAGCCTGCAGCCCATTTCCCTGAATTCACATCGGGTTAGAAGTTCCTGCGCTATGACGATTAGCACATGCCGTTGAATGGGACTGACCTAGCAAACAATCAAAATGTTATATTCAGGATGGATTTTGTTGCTACTCAGAAGCAACCAGGATCAAGCTCAACTCAGGCACCAGTAGCAACTCAATTTAAGGCAAAAAAAAAGGGAGAAAAAAAAGGAAAACATAGAACAAAGAACCTTGTCAAGTACCAGCACTGCTACGAAAACAAGCAGAAGAGTACTGCAGTTCTGTGTTTTGACCACAGGTGGCAGTATCATTAGAAAACTCCATAAGGAATTAAGGTATATATTAGGGGTGGAACGGTTCACAAAATCCACGGTTCGGTTCAGTTCACGGTTTCGTGGTCACGGTTTTCGGTTCGGTATA
>NW_015151171.1:85771-107053 GCF_000732505.1 Cyprinodon variegatus
CGAAATCCAATCAGGAACTAAATGTGGCATCGAGCTGCAGGGAAGCAGGCAAAGCATGTTTTAATTAAAATGGGAGATAAAGAAAATAATGTTGATAAAGTGCGGAATGCTCTTAAGAGGTTTGTATTGTCTTTTAAAAAGCCATTTTAGTTTAGGGGACTGTTTCCTCAGCCTACATCCAGCACAGTCAACAGCCAGCTGCAGCCTTCTCTACCTTGCTCGGTCATGGTGTCCTCCTAGCAGGCTCCGCTTATCCTCCACTGTCCTCCTTCTAACTCTTACAGTTAATGTCCTGAGCCTAATCACCTCCTCTTCTTGCTCTGTCTCGCTCGCAGGCTTCTGCGATCTACCGCATGTCGATCCTCAGCCGTTAGCCTCTATAGCTAAGTGGGAGTGGCGGCCTGGTGGTTAGGGCATAGAGCTTGGAATTCTGAGCTTCTGAGTTCGAGCCCCACTCTACAGACTGCCACTCTGGGCCACTGAGCAAGACCCTTAACCCCACACCGCTCCCCAGGAGCCCCCCAATGGCAGCCCACCGCTCCCCATGGGGATGGGTTAAATGCAGAGGTACATTTCTCCAATGTAAGATCAATGAAGTTTAATTATTATTACTATTAGCTAGCCCTGGTTAGCTGTAGCCTCTGTCACTGTATCCCTGGTGGGCTTCTGCAATCTCCTGCTGTGCTTCTCTGCTCTTTTCCTGACCAGCAAAGCCCCGCCTCTCCTGCGCTCTGGTGCATCGTTTCCCCAGCGTGCTCCTCTGATCTTCGCTGTGGTACTTTAACTCTAGATGGTGGCACAACGGGCTGCCTCTTCCTGGTTCTGGCGCCCCTCTGCCGGTGCACACAGATAGGCGGAAATACCACTGAAAGTGACCATCACCCAGATGTAGCTTCTGGACGAGGTGAGGGTGTATTCTCCGTTCTGGTTCCGTGTAATCTCTGTGTAACCAGACATACCAGGAACGCCGACAGCCTTGTTTGGCTTTCTAAAGAATTATGATGAGGAGAAACCAAAACCCAGTAGACTACATAAGATAGGAGCCTTTCGTCTTCGTCTGCCAAGTGAATTGCCTTCTCTGGCCAGGTGAATTTCAAGGTGAGCAAAAGAAGGTGAAACTGGTTACACCTTTGCAGGTCACATGTGGTTTAATATTTAATATCAGAACCTCAATGAAGGAATGCAATACTTTCTCTTTCATTTTATCAATCTAGTGGTGAAAAAGTGAAGAGCTTTTATATAAAGTTCATGATTATCAATCCAGGAACTAGTCACTGTCTAAAGACGAAGTGAAAACTTTTACATTTTGGAAAATGACCGACTATTTTAGATTTGCTTTAACAAATGTACTGATAGATCAAAGTCTACATCTTCGAATCGCTGCGTTTAGAAACTATAAAACTAAAATATTTTATCTAAAAAATCCTCAGTGTAGTTATTTATACTTTCAAAAACGGAGGCGTCCTGCACCACTTCGTAATAAAGTATCAGCTTTGAGAGGCTACATAAAATACACACCAAACNGTTTATTTTTTTATATTACCAAAAATTTTTTAAATTGAGAAATAACAGAGAACATGAGAATAATAACAGTTAAGTGGAAACACAAAATCAGTATTGAAATCACCAATCAAATATAGTATAGTGTATTTTTATTTAAGAATAGATAATAAAACAAACTGATTGGCAGAAACAGCTGTGGTGTTTAGATGATCATAATCGATAAATATTTGGATCAGACCCGGAGGATTTAAAGTTCAAGGTCACTCTTTAAATATAAATTTAGACCAGAGGAGAAGGGAAATTAGCTTCAGGAACAGAGTGACATTAGTTTGAGCCAACAGGCTCTGGATCAGATGCTAGTGAACCCTGTTGTCCCCCTGAGAGTCTTAGCAATAAACACCTCATGGCGGGCTCTGGGAAAAAAAAAACAAGGAAATATTTCAGATCAGCATTGAGAAAGAAGCTGTGTCCTGCTGCTATAAAAAGAGACCCCCGGGTCAGAACCCGGCACATTCAGAGATGTTGAGGTTGGAGTTAGGTAAAAGAGGAGCAAACCTGTACAGTAAAAGCATGGGGGCCGGTTTCCAACTGGACACATGGTACCGGTGTCATATTGCTGGACCACCTGGATGAGAGCACTGAAGTGTTGCATAACAAAAAGACGTTCTGAGTCTGAAGTTCAACATGGCCGCCCCCGGTGGACCACCACAACTACTTACTAGTATGACGTCATTTAAACCTTAAGATTGCACCAACTGTAAAACTATAAGCAAGCAAAGAAAGTCTCCATGACAACAATAACAAGAGGGACGATATGCAGAGAGTAAAACTGCTGAGAATCGCTGGAAAGTTTAAAATAGAGAGCCATGTCTGTACTCACTCATGGTGCCTGAACCCCGACAGCCACCTACTCTGCTGTCCTTCAGTCACATTTTCCACTGGTCCAGGACAGGGACAGAGGGGACAGAGAGAGAGAGAGGGGGGAGACAGGGAGAGCTGGGAGGGTGAGGCACAGGAAGAGCTGGAGAGCGGCTGCTAAAAGTTTTGGGACTGCTCTGTGTATGCGAGACTAAAAGAGAGGAAAAGAGGGAGGGAGGAGTGGACTGGGAGAGGAGGGAGACCAGAGCCAAACTGGTCTGTCATGCCTGACATGCCGATGACGATAACCACACAGACCGCCCCACGCTCGCTCTCTCTCACCCTTAAAGCCAACAAACCCAGTGGGACGCTTCATGACAGCTGAGCGAATCACACGCTTTCTAGAAGCACTGATCCTGTTCAAGGCCAGGGAGGTTCAGCAAGCCTCGCCCTGTTCATGACCGTCTGCCTGCATCAGACTCTGGGTCGAGGAAAGGATGTCTGAAATGTGTGGGAGGCAGAGAAATCAAAGACTTTAAGTAGGTCATTTTATCCTCTATGTGTGGAAAATCAGTCTTAGCAGGAGTTGGATGGGAAGAGCAACAGGTCAGCGGAAAATATTACAGCAATAATCATAATAATGAAGAGAAACGCAGCCAAACCACAGCCGGAGGTTTTCCTCGCCGAGTACTAAAAATACGTCTATTTGGAACAGAAAAATAATGCCTATAGCATCCCTCATTACTTGCTCATATTTATGAACACCAGCTGGTAGTCTAAGGCAGAGAGCTTTAACGTGACACCTAGTGGGTCATGGAGAAACCACAGAGGAGAATGTGAATTTGTTTTAAAGCCTTTATGTGCCCTTACACAAGCACCAAACATTTCTGTTAAGAGTATTTTTTTATTCTGTTCTATATGTTTTAGTTAGAACGGGGAGTGATGGCCTAGTGGTAACAGCGTTGCACTTGTGGTCTGAGAAGTTTGCAAATACCCGGTTCGATCCCCACAGCCTCCCTTCTGGGTTCCTGAGCAAGACCCTTAACCCCACCCTGCTCACTGGGCGCCGCACAATGGCAGCCCACTGCTCCCGAAGGGAATGGGTCAAATGCAGAGAGTGAATTACCCCATTGTGGGACAATAAAGGAATTTTACATTTACAGAATAATTTCTAAATCCTTCTAGTTCTAAAGGTAAGTTCACACAGATTGTGAATTTTTCAGCTGAAGCAAAGGATTTCCATGTTATTCCCATGTAGAGGGCGGCTCAGGGGCAAAGCTAAGCAGATCAAGACAAAGTGGTGAATTTAGTGAGGCGAATGGCACAATTTTGGCAAAATATGCAAAATCTGAAAGCCACGGTTGCAGATCAATTGTACATTCACATCTCGAAATCCAATCAGGAACTAAATGTGGCATCGAGCTGCAGGGAAGCAGGCAAAGCATTTTTTAGTGTAGTTATTTATACTTTCAAAAATGGAGGCGTCCTGCACCTGCAGCACTTCAGAAATGTAATAAAGTATCAGCTTTGAGAGGCTACATAAAATACACACCAAACTTTCCTGATTATTTTGAAACTTTTTACTGATAATTCAGAATTATGCCCTACTCTGTGCTGGTAAATCAG
Source organism: Cyprinodon variegatus (assembly GCF_000732505.1). Classification (NCBI taxonomy): domain Eukaryota; kingdom Metazoa; phylum Chordata; class Actinopteri; order Cyprinodontiformes; family Cyprinodontidae; genus Cyprinodon; species Cyprinodon variegatus. Next base: position 89,759 of record NW_015151171.1, read on the forward strand.
ATAAAAACCATCAAGTTTAAGATATAATGTTACAATGAAAAAAATATGAATGTCTCTTGCCACTCAGACACACATTTTTTTATATTAAAGGCAGAAAACTGTGAATGAGAAGAATAGTACTTAACAGGAGCTCATGACATTTACGTATGAAATACAGACGATTGGATCATGTTAAGTATTTTTTTAAAAGCATCAAGTGCCTTTAACTATAGCCAGAAATGTAAGCAAAACTTTAGGCTAAGTTCTTCTACTCTAATGTTTTGAAAACATTTAGATATTTTGTTATGTTAAGGTTTTAAAAATAAGTCAAAATACATCCTGACCTAAACATAAAGAGCAAAGGTGACCATAATGAAAGCCAGAAATCTCAAGAACTGAAAGGCTTTATTGGGGTTAATAGAAAAAAAAAGCTACCGGTAATTTATTTAGCCAAGGTTGAAATATTAATGCACTATTAATGTTTTTGCAACAAAGATAAAATGAAACAGTTTTTAATGAAGTGTTTGCATTCTTGCATAACCCAGTCCTCTGCCTCTATTCTCTCTCAGGGATCCTTCCTCTCCCGCTTGTATCCCCATAATTTCACTGCAGCTCCAATCACGCCTTACATCACTGCTGGCTGCCAACCACAGACAAATAGCCTCATACCCAGGAAGTGTACCATGGCAACCGGCTGTCCTGTTCATCACAATGTGGTCATTATTCTTCAGGATTTACTGACTTAGAACTTTAAAGTCCACAGAACATCAAGTGAGCGGTTGAGAGAGACAGAGAGGCATAATGTGAACATTTTGAGATGTTTCAACACTATTTGCTGAACCATCAATTTTTAACAGATTTGTTTCTTGTTATCACAGCGGACCAGAAGAGGGCAGTACTGATCCAGCCACTAGTAGTCCTGCCTTTGCTAGTAATGACAGGAGAGGCACATGATTACAGTAGTAATTTCCACTGCATGTCACTCATTTCAACATGTGATTCTGCATAACAGACAAGAACATTTTGTAAACGTACTTCTCAAAACCTTACATGGATCCATGCAAAATGTGGGAGCATCTCCCTCCAGGCCTACAAGACATTTATGGACAGTTGGGAGACAAACATATGCAATGTTTTACTGAAAACTAATTACTGAGGAATCCAAGCCTAAAAATCAGCAGCCAAACTACATCTGATATTGTAAAGGGATATATCAAGCAAAACCTACATTATTTGAATTTAAATAAAATGTTTGTGTACTTTGGGTCCCTAAATATATAGAAAGGTTTAATCTCTATAGTGAATTCAAACGATGTAGAAGACCATGATTTAGATTTACAAAATTAACTTAAACTGGCCAATCAAGAAAGGCTTATTTTTTAAGGAAAGCGTTGGCCTAGTGGTTAGAGCAGTGCACTTGTGCTCTTAGAAGGTTGCAAGTACCTGGTTCGATCCCCACAGCCTCCACTCTGGGTATCTGAGCAAGCGCCTCAACCCCCCACTGCTCACCGGGCGCCACACCAATGGCAGCCCACTGCTCCCCAAGGGGTTGGGTCAAATGCAGAGAGTGGATTGCCCCATTGAGGGACAATAAAGGGATTTACATTTACATTTAGTTCTAGGTCCTTTTATCCTATTTTGAAAAGAAGGAACTCAAACTCTCCTTAGTGATTTTATGTCTGACAATAATACAGTGAACTGTAGGAGAGACTGACGGACAGATGGACATTCCATTAGTACAGGAACCTTAAAAAAGGAACCTTTGTGGGACTGAGGCTTGAGATCAGAGCAGTACTGTATTATTTGTGAAAATGTAGAACGGACCGACCCTGCTATTCAAATAATGCAAGGAACTGAGGTCATATGCACATAGTTAGAAGGGAGGGGCTTTTCCTGCTTGTGTACAAGAAAGAGAAAATCTCTTAATCAGTGAGAAATAAAACAAAAAGCCTGGTGACTTTAAGAGAAGCTGTTTTTAAATTAAGTGTAAGCAGCTCCACCGAACCAAATTGCAGATATTCAAGAAGATTTTTTAATTTTTTTTTTTATTATCCCCGTGCAGAATCAACGAGGAAATGGATCAGGGGATTTAACCCCTAATATGTAAAAATAAAATGTATAATTTACCCACTGAGGTCAAAACTTTCTCTCTGTGAGCATGAACTAAGACAATAAATCATTTAGTGGAAATGGGTAAAAAAAGCAGATTATGTACTGGGAGCTCCTTTTTTTCACATGCTGATTTGTACGCAGAGCTGCGGCCCCCTGAGGCTCCTCTGGTGACAGGATGTGACATTACAACAGGGTCAGAGAAAAACAAACTCTTCCCACTATATACTGCTCACATTGATAGATGCATGGAAATTCAGCCTGCAGTTATTATCCAACCATATTCCCAAACTATCTGAAAAACACAGCTAACCCTGCAACTTTTACAGCAGATATGTTCTGGTGCCCAACTTTTTACCCAAGGTGACACTGCCAGATGGACTTTTAAAGCTGTTTATAATCCACACATGAATTATAAATACATATATACCTATGGACTAAGTGCTGCTTCAGCAGAGTGAAATGGACTGACGTCAGCTTCTTCTACCTTGGATTATTGTATCATATATGAGTGCAACATTACCAGTAATGGTCTCAGCATCTTTGCAGGTGGCCTTGAACTCCTGAAGTGCAGTTGGCCCTCCAACATACTCCTCCTCCTCTTCCTCAGTGGCCAATAGCAGTTCTGGATCAAGGAGCTCAGATGTGGGTCTGTAGTCCAGAGACGGTTTAGGGTGTGGGGTGGTGGAACAGGAACGGGTGTCGGGAGTCTGTGTCCTTGGGTCCAGCTTGGCGCTGAGTGGTCACTGGCTTAAAACAGGACTAGCCATGGACTAAACTCAGATCCATAAAAAGTCCAACTAGATTTCTCTTGTGTGCATCTTTAGACCAGAGAGGCTGAATAGATGGTGCACTGGCTCAGCAGCAGAGCCTGAATAATCCAACCGATAAATCCAAAGTTCTGGCTTTAGGACAGAGATTTTACTTCATACCTGGTAGAGAAAAAAGGGCGAAAAGGATAAAAAGAAAATGTGAGTTTTAGAATGTTCAAAAATACAGATTCAATCCTTAATGACTGAAAATATATGCAAAAACTTATGAAGTCATGATTATCTTAGCCATAAATTGACTGTGTAACTGACAGAAAGATGCTGGCTATATTAACCCTTTCATCAGTGATTATGAGTCGGACTGAATCGTAACAGAGGAAAGGACTTTTTCTAAAGTCATCATCGGGGGTGAGAATTTATCCCGTCATTTATTGCTATCGCGATGCATTCTAGTCATGACAAAGTTTCATTTATCCTCTAAACCAGGGGTGGGCAACCCGCGGGTCCAGAGCCGCATGCGGCTCTTTAGCGTCCCCCTTGCTGCTCCCTGGAGCTTTTTCAAAGATTTATGAAAATTTATTTATTTTTTTTTTTTTTTATGTGGTGTGCAGGAGGTCAAACAAAAAATAATCATGTTTTCCAGTGCTGTAAACATTTGTATAATAAATAAATTTAGACAATAATTTGCGTCATAGCCATAGAAATCATTGGTCATAACTTGCAACTAACCAGCGTGGCGCAGTGCCATCAAACAAAGCTGCAGGTGTGTTTCAACGTACTTCAGAGTGCTTATAACTTAAACAAAACTTACCCAGAACTTATCTAACCTATGCCAGCGTTTTTGCCAGATTTTTCGGATGTCAGGCATATGCTGACTCTATCGTCAAGGTGTGACAGAGGCTTAACATTTTATGTGTTTGTTACTGGATCAAAAAGACAAGAAGTTTTATTCCTCACTGAAAATGTAAACTACATCTGTTGTAATCACATAAATGTACATCCTTTAAAACCAAAGATGCTCCAATCAGGCCTTTGATAACAAAACAGAAACATTGAAGAAGCCTACAGAAAAATTTTGAAAAATATGCTACAGGACCTTTTTACGTTATTATTACTGCTTCCATTTTAAACATTGTCCCTAAACTATATCTTATTTTCACTTAAACTAAAAGAAAAAAATCACATTCTATAAAAACATTGTAGAAAAATGATGGGAATTGATGTATTCCACAAAAACAAAAAGCTTATTTTCCAGAATGTGTCTGACCAATCATCCATCAGTGCTGAACAAATATGGTTAAAATCTCCCTTAAAAATGCACTTCCAGAATACTATTCTGGGATTTTGTTGGGCTCTTTCATGATGTAACAAGGGAACCTCTGCGCCTAAGCTGATTACATCTACAGTGGCTGAAAACACAGACAGCAGGGAAGAATACAAGGATATCTAAAGACAAATTTTGGTTTCTATCAGAAAAAGATGAAGCAGATTCAGAGACGTGATGTCAGCTGTCAATAGAAAGAAGAGCGCGTGTTTGGATTGCAGCTCTATTGGAGCTGCTAGTAGAGCAAAAAGCTCCACATAGCAATAAATATAAAAACATACAGGTAAGGCGGAGCAGAGCGGCTGACAGGATTCTTTTTTACTTTCTAGGGATGAAATGAACATAACTGGCCGAAATCATCCTAACCCTCACCATACTTATTTCTTACCTAATACACGCATTATACTTTGTTTTTTAATGTAAAATAATTCAGAAGTTTGCAATATTAATAAGCTGTTCTTTCATTTTTTTTTTTTATTTGATGGTAAAGCACATCACAAACTTAAGGCTTTCTAACAGACTTTGCACAATCCTCATCAACCAAAGTATCTTTTCTTTTTTATTAAATGCAGTAGGAGTATGTTTCCATGTTTCTGTGACATTTTAAAAAGTTGCTTCAGTTTGGATTGCTGTGGTAAAATAACTTTCATTTTATGGCCCACATAGTTCGTCATTCGTACATAAATCATGCCATAGAACCACGACTATCAGATGTAGTTTCATTCTGAAACCAAATAAAAAAGTATTTGAAATGTAAAGCAAAGAACATGGCTCTCACAGGCTGCCAGTGGACACATTTACATAAATAATTTAACAAGTGGTTTCATTCTGTGGAAGGATCAGAGAGACACCAAGACAGACCCAGGTAGAAAATACAAACCCAGCTCTCAAATTTCTCACCAACAATATTCTAAGTAATACTTTGAGCTATCAGAAGCTATCACATAGATTTTCAACAGAAGATCCTCAGCTGTTAACCAAAGGTGTTTGTCCACCATGACTAGTGAAAAAGCAAAGTTTACAATCAGTGTTCTGTCTCTGTTCCGTGGTCCCCAGCCCAAAGGAAAGGAGCTTATGGACGGTGAAGTTTCTGCACAGAGGCACCCTGACAGCCTTGGAAGTGACATTACCCTTAACTGAAACTGGGTTTAAATAAAATGGCAAAAAGTGGCACCAGAGTAGTTATGTTCCAAACCAAAATTTAAATGAGAAATTGTTTGGATATCAGACAAAGATAAATTAATACAGAAATATAATGGCCTTTATGTCATGTAATGGCCTTTATCTAAAAAGCTTCCATTTAAAGTCAATGATACATTTATTCTCATAATAACTGTTCTCTGTTTGATATAACTTGATCAAGCCTTTTCTAACATTCCACACTAAAAAATGTAAAATAAAAAAATATATGATTAGTGCTGATATTGAATCGGGTCAATATCAGCATCTGTAAATACTTAAAACAGCAATAATGGAAGGAGATTGTAAAAAAAAAAAAAAAAAAGTAGAATGAAAAAGCTGAATCAGGACAACCCTCCACCAGGGCCCATGGAGTAAAAAAAAAAAAAAGGAAACATATATTAGAAATAATGCTGCAAAAGTGGCTTTTAATAGGGTTGGGCAATATGTTGAAATTTATATACATTTCCCCAACTTTTACTTCTGAAGCTTTCGCACCAAAACTTTCAAAACCCTTTAAAAAACGAGTCCGGTCTCTGCTGGTGTGAACCCACTGCAGGACGAGGGGTGAGCATTTATTGTACCGTTTATCGTGATAACTCTAGCCTTCACGTTTGATTTATAGTCTAAATGATAAATTAGATTTATTGATAATAAACACTATAAAATGGGTGAACGGTGAATTTTATTTTTCTAGATTTTGTTCTTTTTCTTTCATTTTTCCCATTGTGTCATTAGAAGGTTCATCCAATATGATTAAATGTGGTTACTGCATGACATTTAGGGATATAAATCACACTTCTTTATAAAACTGGTGTCCTGAAGAAGTTTATTTTAAATGTGTATATTTTTAGTTAGTATCTTTGATTTTGGAAATCTGATTGCTTTGGCATGTAGTCACAGCTATACAGCTACCAAAGAACATTTTCAAAGAATTAATGAAGGTTATTTTATCATCAATTGTATTGTTATCATACCCTTGGTGAACTCATGGCCCGTCATGGCGTACTAAAAGCAGGAGATGAAGGTGTGATGTAAGAGAACCACATTTTAGTAGAAGAGAAATAAATTAGGAGCTTGATATTAAAAACATAAAAATTCAATAATTTCTAGTTGAGCTGTGCGGGGGAGTCGCACAGGCACAAAACTACATCTAAACCAGCATGAAATGGACTTTGTGCTTTTTTTTCTTCTTGAATAGCACAATAACTAAGCAAGACTGCCTCCAAAACAATCTGTTTCAGCTGCATGACATCTTTAGGCCTGGTCTAAAAAAATCTAAAGCAAACCAAGCCAACTGCGGTTGAGAATTTTCTCACTTTACCAGATACCTGGACCGACCCAGCAGTGGGAATGCGCCCTGAGTGCCGCTAATCTCTTTGCTCTTTAAAAAAAGAAGCTCAGCAACAGAGTTTAACGAGAAATTGAAAATAAAACTGAAAACATACTTTTCAGCACACTGTCATCCTGTAGAGAAGAGAAAGACTTTTCATTCATACCAACCATTCCACATGTTCTCACTACCTTTAAAATGAAAGCTTTCTTTACAACACCAACCCAACACTATCATTACCATATGAGTGTCTGGCATGGACAGAAAGCATATATGTCTGACTGGTTTGCCTGTTCCACCCTAGTTTCCTCCAAGTCGTACTGAGTCGGAACATATGAAACATTGTGGAAAGCAGAAATTAGGCCACAGTTTCCATTATTTAGGAGCAAACGATATCCAAATGCCCAAAGACTGTTGCTAATAGCAACGTTGCAGACTGTCGCTTTAAAGCACAAGAGCAGCTTCTTTCATTTAGGAACCAAAAAGACTATTTTTTTCTTGTGTTCTTTTAGAGTTACTGACTGTTACAAGTTTGGTAAAGTGAATGAAGGGTGTGCCCATCTCATGCACTCTGTCTGTGACGGGTATCTAACAAAGCAACACAGGATTTTAAACTTCAACTCCCTTGGTGATCCCTAAAGAAAAGCACGCTCTGTTGGAGTTTTAAAGGAAACTCCAGATTGTAATGTCCCTGTCAAGCTGGAGCTTAGGAACACAATAGATGGAGCAGGATGAGGTGTGGCCTCCTATCCTCTCTGAACCTGCTCCTAGTCTAAAAATACAGCGTTTCATTAACTGGGTTTTAACTCATCAATAAGTTCTGGCTATTATAGCAAAGTGTTGCATACAAAGTGCATCAAAAACAAAGGGCACAAAACAGTTTGATGTAGCAAATACAAGTCTGCCTTTGAGTTAACCAGCAAAGAAAAAAAAAAAACGAATATGATTGAACCCTAACTGAGAAAGGTAATGTAACTGATTCTATTTCGTTCAACTTCTATAGTATCTCCTAAAAGTCTTTTGTGCATTCATTTACAGACTCTTACTCCGTAAAAGTTCAGTTACTTGGTTACTCCTGACTGTAGTTAAACCCCTTTAAAACAACCCAACGCAAACCAAAACAAAAATCATTTTCAGTTCCTTAAACTAGAAACGCAGCACCCAAACTTTCAGCTAATGACTCTTTTAACCTCCCCTTAAAAGAGGTCAGGTTCACTCCTAGAGTTTCACAACTTTACACTCCGTCAGACCTTGAGATCATAAGCACAAGCAGAGACACACCACAAACAAACTTATTTCTCAACACAAGATCCCGTATCCGGTTAAGACAGACGAGCAGAGGCCCACGGGAAGCTCTGTCATGTTGTACCACACACAGAAACCCCAGTGACTTTCAACCCACAAATCCGATTTGATGTGAACTCTGAGCTGCAAGGTCATCATAACAAGCTAGATAACATCTGTTCTTGTGAAATATCAGCGTCCCAATGATCAAAGCCCTTTAATCAGTGTCAGACTAAAATATATGATAGGTACAGTAGGGTAAAAACCAGGAAAACTGTTAGTGAATACAGAAACACACAAAGGTTGCAGTTTCTTATCTGATAGTCATGACACTCTGGTTGAGTAACACTGTGTTAAATGACCAACTCTCATATGAATAGGGTCTGAATAAAGGCAGCCTGCCTAAAAGGTTCAAGCCATTAGCCTGTGTGCTTTTAAACACCCTCATATGGTCAATACAACAAGCTGCAGCAGCACTCTTTACAGTCATCAGAGGTGCCCTTGCTCAAGGAGGTTCTCAAAATTTCAAAAGCAGACAATGCAACACTAACTAAAGTCCTGAAATGATAAATATGCTGTGCCTTGAGTGAACCTTAAATGCAGGAAACATAAAGCCATCCACAGAGACACCTGCTGGATCATTATGGTCTTTTAATGACAATCTTGATTCACATTTCTGCACATTAGTTGAGAAATAAACAGCAGATATTCTTCCCATCTCTCTATTATGAAATAGAAACCACCTTTAAAACCCTGCTAATAAAAGATCTTCACCATATCAATATTAAAATAAATGTGTGCATATTAAAAAATTATGCAGCAAAATCCTTCTAAGGATTAAGGGAGCTGGTGTAAGTGATTTCAGGCATTAGACTCAGTCTATTGGGTACAAAATGAGAAAAATAGACATTTAACCCTGGTAACATAACATGAATGGGCAGCTGTAATGTGAAGGCCTTTTTAAAAGGTCCAATATTCCCCATCGTGCACTTAATGATCAATGGGTCCAATCAATATCTCACTGTGCTGTCTGTGGCTGGCCTGGCCAGCCAGACTGAATTACCCTGAGCTTAGCTGAGTCTGGTGAACGGCCGTTGACTCTGGCAGGACAGATCAGAACGCAGCAGGCGAGATTTTACGATGTGCGACTCAGCACCAGAATTACCCAGGCTTTTCTGCTAGCATAACAAAAAGCTGGTGACCGCCATGGACCAATGTTGCACTAAAAATCAAGAACGTAATGGAGAGCACACCTCATATCCTCAGATTTTTTTGTCAAAACTGGAGGAAGCATTCACTGGAGAGTTTATTCGACAGCTTGTCTTATGCAATACAAAATGACAAATACAGAGTGTTTATCTTGGAGTTTTTGCTTCACATCCGTAGTTATCTGATTGGTTCAAACATGACAATCATCTGTTAGTTCCATCTTGGAGATTGGGCTTTACAAGCGCTTTACCAGACTGGGCATACACCTTACGGTTTTTCACCCTTTATAGGCCAATTCTCCAGTCGTGCCAGAATTTTTTCGATCGGGCCAACTTTCAGCCTCGTTGTGTTTCCTGCCTTGTGTAGTATACTGGGGGTATCGAGGGGTGATCAGCCTCTAATGACCAGCTCCCGATTAGGAATAGTAAGAACATACAAGGTGAGCTGTGAACTTGTGAAAATGCAGGGACGTCATACACATCCTTGCATTTCATTGGTCCAAAACATATCTGTATAAGACACTGAATGCATCTGCTGGCTCTTGGCAAGAAGTATTTTTTGGAAGTTTGTGAATGCATAACTTGCAACAATTTATCTTTCTTGCATGTTAAAACTAAGCCCGATGCTGAAGCTTTAAGTTTACATGTCTATGGTTTTACCCTCACCTATGGCCATGAGAGGAAAGAAAGAAATCCCAATACAATTGGCAGAAATTAGCCTTCGGTCAGAGGTGCTGGTCTGGGATAAGGTAAGGAGGTCTCTCTATCTAGAGGAATGAGGTAGTTCCGGTATCTGTGTCAGATGCCCCCAGGACTCAGACAGGTCAAACTGGATGAAGGCCCAGGAGATGGCTCCAGACACACAGGGTGGACAATATCCATGGTTGGCCTAGTGACGCGTCAGGCTTTCCCCAGAGGAGTCATGGTGTCAATTGAACATCGGAGGACAAGTACAACATCCAAAACCGCAGGAAAGATTAGATAACGGAAGTCCAATACTTGAGATGTAGACAAATGAGGGACTTTAAATCTGTTGTATGCAATTAATTGATAACATCCTTTTAGAAAGAATTTGTCTATTGGCGGGGTAATTTAAAAAAAATTATAATTTCCTCTGACTTTACATTCAGTAAAAGTCAGGATCTTGGCCTAATTTTTGTGTAACTTCTATAATTTCAGCATAACCAACATTTGTGGTTAAATGTGCAGGACAGAGCCCTGGGGATATATTAGAATACTCTGTCATTTGCGTTCTCAAATTAAAATATAATGTTTGGCTGCTAGTTTTTTCTGTCGATCATATAATGAAAAAATCCAAGTAATAGGTCACCTTGCATTCATCTTCTATGGACGATCTCAATGTGGCAGCGGCCAGTAGCAGCTGCAGTCATACTGACCGATCAGTAGACGTAGGTAGTAGCATCTATGATATCATTTTAATATCCAGATACAGTTGGATAATCATTACAGGTAACCTCTGGTTGCAAGACGCTAAAATCTAGAATCCGCCTCACAATGGGACATAAGACCACAGATTTAAAGCTGCAAGCAAAGATTCACCGCCAACATTCCAACAGCCCTAATCTTTCCTCTGTTATGCCAGATAATTGCAGAGCATACCCAGCATAGGTTAAACTTGATGTCTTTTATTTTGAAAGATTTTGCAAGTTGATACATGAACAAGGTAGGCATGTTTTCCTAGTTGATAAAATGTCCTTTAATACCTCCTTTAATATGTTCAACAGTGGAGCATTGTCCCGTTCCAAAAAGGAGCTGTCGTCATATGTGGAGTATTGCTGAGAAACTTCCAAGAGATAATCTATCTTTATAAGCCGAACTGCAGGGAATTTGATTTTGAAAATGATTTATCACATCAACTGTAAGCTATTCAAAAAAACCTGTATTACTATTATTTAGAAAGATTTATGCTTTGTATCGTATATTCATTTAATAAAAGCATTTAGCATGTCTTTGTTTAATCTTTGAAAATTCCTCCAGTTTGTTTTTCTTAGTGTTGTATCCATTAAATAACATCCCTATTTTCTAGACCATCATTAGAAATAGTATTAATTCTCTAAATCCTGGATTTGAACCAATGGCAAGAGAAAGTGCAAAAACCAGAACAAGTTTTGAAGACAACCTTTATTGTGCAAAGGTGGAGCAAGGTTGTTCATGCGACAGTCTTTTAGTTTCTACAGAGTCTAACCATATTATCAGCGGTTTGGTTATTGCAGGCTTCCAGGTCTGAATACCTGTGAACGGCATTTGGTTTGCAATGAGCAAACATTACTGGATTCTTCTGCTATCAGTAAGGTGCTCAGGACTGAATACCTCATTCCTGTGGGACAAATACAACATTTCAACAGTTTTCAGACCAATGTAAGACATCAGGAAGATACTAAATCAGTTTTACTTAATTCAAGCACTACCCAAACAGGACATGACAACTTAATGACTTCCTTATGGAGCTATTATTGTTTTCTTTGATTTCTTAAAAGCTTATTTTGGTTCAAATTTAGACTTGTGAAAATTTTTCTATAATTATGTAATTTCTTTATGTAATTGGAAGAAGAGAAAGCAAAATCGGCTCAAACAGCTACATAAAAAAAGGGGAAAACAATCAGCAGCACATATATACTGCAGACGGCCGAGATGATGCTGTAGGAGATATTAGAAATGACAACAGGTCGGGGTGAAAAAGGTGAGAAGGAGGGGGTTCAGAAACATGCTCCCCTATACCATACCATTTATTTTGAAGTGTCAATCTAGCGCAGTGATTATGCACGCCCCTAGTGGTCAACGGGTTCATTGCAAGGGGTACACAGAAACATTTTATTTCTTATGTACTAAAATAAAACAGGCTGGGATGCGTTTTTCTTCGTGAGGACCCAATTGAAAAATAAGACAAGCTTTTGCAACCAAAAAGTAAGTTTGTCTTTTATGTTTGAGTTCATCTTAAGCTTTGACACGCATCCAAACCAAGCAGAGGAACAGATTTGAAGTAGAGAACAGTCTGTTATCAGTTTTTTTTTTTTTTCCACACTGAGATATCAGAGCTCATCAAAGCAGCTGAGGTGTCTTGATGAAAACAGAGTAAAACTAATTAAGTCAGTCTGTTCTGCATTTTGTTCCCAATTCATCAAGTTTAAATGTGATTATTACTCAGAGGAGCTTCAGTTTTATAAATACAGGTTTGTAACGTGATATAATACGATCGATTGCTTCCTGACTTGCAGCCAATATATTTATATGTTGTTTTTTTATTTGAGATGCAGAGAATCTCATTATTATTCTGACTATATATAGTCATTTCTGACGGACCAAATATGTTAACTTGCACTTTATCCTGTGGCATCGTGACAATATCTCGTTAACGGCAGAAAAGAGCAGATAGTTTTGTCAGTTTACACCCAGATTTCAGAAGTACTGAAAAAATAAGTAAAAACTGTGGTGGCAGTAGAGTTTCCGATCTGCAAAATCACTTTGCAGGTGGTAATTGTTACATTTGCATACCCTCCAATCTCGAATGTGCATTGTTTGGTAATTAGAATATGATCTGCATATCAATGAAGGCAAAAACACTAAAAATCAGTTTGTACATGCAGTCTGCTGAATATCAATCAAATATCTTTACTCCTTCTTTGAAGATCTGATCTGGGCATGCAAATACCAAAATAATGTTGAGAAAGCAGGAAGTGTAGAATGCTCTTAAAGGACTTAAAAAAGCTGTTTTTATTTGGACCTAGAAGGACTGTTTCGTCATCCTTCTTCCACAGCAGACATCCAACAGCAGTCGCCTTCTCTCCCCAGTCTGCCGCACTGTCTGTCTGGCTCCATTGATCCCCGCTGTCATTCTTCCACCTCAACCAGTTAAGCTCTAGCCTCAGGTAGCCGTAACCTCTCCCTGCTCATTCTCCTTGGTGGGCTTCTCCACGTACTGCTATCCTACTCCTTGGCAGCAGTAGCCTTCAGTGGAGTGTTTCCGTCCGACTAAACCAATCTTTTGCTGTGTTTCTTCAGTCCTCAGCAGTTAGCCTAGCTAGCCTCAGTGAGCTGTAGCCTCTCCCAGCCCTGTCCAGTCTCCACTTTAGCTGCCTTATCTCCCCTCTCTGCTCTGCTGTCTGCCCAGCGGGCTTATACGATTTACCGCAGTGGGTTAATAGCTCCGGAGGGTGACACAACTGGCCCCCTCATCCTGGTAATGATGCTCCCTCTCCCGCTGTTTTCACACCGATTCCCCACTGTTTCTGTCTGAGCTCAGAATGCCATCTCTATTTACCTTTGTTCTCTGGGTGATCTTCCACTCTTTTTTGGAGAGTCTGACTAAAACAAGCGCGAGAGAAAGATGAGTGTACGGTCAGAGAAAAACTCATCAATGACGACGAGCACATAAAATCTGCGGTCTTCATAATGATTGGCTGGTTGCCAACTGTCGCCGCGTGCAAGTCTAATATAAAACTGTACCTAAATACCATACAGACTCTAATTGTGTTAAATCTAACTTGAGTGCTCACACATTTTTCCTCCTCTCTAAGACTTTGTCTTATGGGTTAAATGCTTGCATGTCTTTTATTCTGAATGGAGTTGTGGGCTCGTGGTCCATGCAAAGATACAATAATTCGTAGGAGCATGAACAGGCCGTGTGGCATAGAAGGCAGGACTGCATCATTGTTGCAGCAAGCATCCTTGCACCCAAATTAATGCATCAGGTAAAGACCTAGACCAACACTAGTTACGCTAGCCTAACACTTGTTAGACTAGGTTTATACCTGATCTATATTATTAGAAAAATACTGATCTATATTATAAACCCAATGGAAGCAAACATTCCACTGGGTTTATAATATAGATCAGTATTTTGTGATGATCTGGGGCACAATATGACAATAACATGTAATTGCTATATTATTTATTTAATTTATTACAATAGTAGATGTGATTTACACCAACTTTCATCATTTTTTTTCTTATCACCATGTTCACCTCACCCCAGATGAATCTATACAAGCTCAGCCTTATATACATTTCACATGATCTCCAAAAGCAGTCCTCTTGAGACCATGTTTTAAATGAGAGGCATTATTAGTATTCAGGGTGTGAATGCACAGTGCTTTAACACAAATTAGAAAGGAATGCCATGAGTGTTTTCGGAAATGGGTTATTAATTTTTATTTATATAATTAGTCAGTTTAGGTCAAAAGGAGGCATTAAAACAAAAGCTTCCTCATGACAGAGTGCCACAGAAAAAAGGAAGATGAAGACCACTATTTTGCATTAAATCCACCATGCAACGGTTTAGAGCTCTCAGAGAGTTTCAGACACCTATAAGTGCATTGCTGTTCATGTTATCAACTGCTTTAGATGACTCAACTATAGTAATAAGAGCATTAAAAAAAAACAGAATCACGCAGCTCCCTGTAGAGATTCTGTTCTAAAGCAAACTCTCTGCTAAGCTCCGTTTCCTAACAGCATGTTAAGTAATGTCACCAAACAGACCTGCTCTGTGTTATTAAGCTGATTGCATCACTGGAGAATGTTTGAATCTTTGTGAGTTCAGTGATGTAAAGACCAGAGAGTGGGTGGAGATAAAAAGGAGGAAATCTGGTCTGCCCTTTGCGTCCATTTCGTGCCTCTGATGGGTCTCATTCAGCTACGCTCTGTGAGGCCTCTCAAAGGTGCATGGCAACAAGCCCTTTGTTTTCCTACACACTGAAATCTAGCAAGCGTGTTGCCAGACAAAACATATCTGCCACCATTAGTCATAGGGACTCACTCATTCCCCACAGGACCGAAAGACAAGCAGACGGTGAGAAAGATAGAGATACAGGAGGCTGAGGATGTACAGTAAAACTCACTGAATCACGTGATAATAGGAAGTTATCATATTACAACCACAAACTTTGTTTAACTTTATAGTGTCTATCTAGCAGAGCAGCAAACTTAGCTCATTAATAAATGTAACATGGATATAGATTAGATGGCTTTTTAACCTCCAAGCTTTGGCTATCTAATGGAGCACTTCTAAACCCATCATCCAGAGAGGGTAACAGATTACTGTACAGGCAAGGCGTGGTCAACCAGAAAAAAACACAAAGGCATTAATTAATGAATGGGGAAAGTACACAGCAACATGGAGAAGGCACCAATATGTAACCTTTTCGGTCTACTTGCAAAAAGGCTTAAAACTATCTGCACATTATGCTAACATGGTGGAGGCGGCATGATGCTGTGGGATTGTTGTCTTTAGAGTGGACTGTGCAGGTAGACAAGGGACAATCTTGGGAGGCTGAACATGAAACTCTGTGGCAGGCAGCCCGATCCAAACCCTTTTCAACCGCACAGACGTGCCAGCTGCATAGAGCTTTGATTGATCTCTTCAGAAAAATGAGACAAAGCAGATAACAAGAGGAGGAATCATCCCGGTCATCCACCATTATCCACACATCTACAATGCTCCAGCGAGCAGGCAAAATGAAAGCAGAGCAATTACAAGCCAAAACATGTCAAATGCAAGAAAAATTGTCCAAATATAGAAAAGTCAGTTAGCTAGCCTTCCTCTAAAGGGGGTCGATAGCTCATATCACAAGAATAACCAGAACTCATTGAGCCTGTGGACAGCTGTGTTTCCAATAACACAGAGATGTCCCATAATAACACCTCGCCTTTCTGTGCGCTGTAACCTTCAGGTTCTGCGTTTGGATTCCAGTCCAGGTCGTGTGAACTCTCTCTGCAGACACAGAGACTGTGAGCTCTGCTGTGTGTCAGAGTACTGCTGACAGCATGTGAAGCGCTCACAGATCATGTGCTGTTAGTTGGCAAACCAGCTGGAACCTTATTTAGCTTCTTGGAATTGGCTGAGAGAGAGAGACCCCCACCACCTTCGACTGCACAGCCAATAGATTAAAAACATCAAAAACATCTAACAGATTAATCATTTTCAAGGGTTTGATCTATTTGAATTTTAACTAATAGCATATAAATAACTTAATATGAGGCAATTCACAGGTTTCAGAGAACCTCCAATTCGCAGGGAAAAAAAACCCAAAGATATCAACTTTAAATCCAAATTTATCTTAATTTGAAAAAAGAAAAAAAAAAATTCCCAGATATCCTCATTATGTCTCAATTAACACAGACCCATAAAAATACATACAGTCCACTCACCTCATGTACTGCATTACTGACATGCAGAGCTGACTATAAAAATATATTTTTTCCAAATTAAAACCATCTTAATGTCTTTTCTGGCAGATTATTACAGAATAAGATGCAATAACCTAATATGGCATTATTCTATCTCCATCTTTGACCATAAAAGTTTAATTGTTTAATATGGGCTTGCAAATTTGCATCAGAATAAATCCAGATTCATTAACTGTCTTTTACACAGTAAGACAGGAAAGATCATCTATATATATTTCCGGAAGTTTGTCGAAAGCCAACATAAAGAGAAGTAAGAAAATTCTTCCTGTTAAACATTAGAGACACGCTTCTTTGACCAGGAGTGGACGGAAAGTTTAGGTTTTGTGTTAAAGTGACACATTTGATCAAATAGTTAAAAAATAAGACTTCCTGAGATTCAATTTTAAATTAACAGGAGTTTATTGGGCAAAGTTCGGATAAAAATAGTTACAAGTTACAGTTAAAGCTTCTTACCGTCTGCAACACATAAAACTGACCAGCGGACACTTTTATATTCTAGGAAATTAATATTTTATAAAAGTTCTTACCGTTTCTGGCGTAAAATGAGACAGAAGACCTAAAATAGCTTCGTTTTCTCTTAGCGGCTCCTAGAGACTAAATGAACTGATGCTACAGCCTGAATATTTTCTACTAACTAGAGAAAATAATCAGTGTTTGGACTCAGTTTGTAATCCACAATAAACACGGTGAAGTTTCTGTTTGCTTGGCGGCATGTTTGACCATATTTCATTAATTGACTATTTTAGAGGAAGGGTGCCGCTTGTTGAACACGCTGCTTAGATATTCAAGTAGAGTGGGATCCGGTTTGGGGATTTTCAAAATAAAAGGCAAGAAGGCAAGTAGGTAAGTAGAAGGAAGGAAGGAAGGAAGGAAGGAAGGAAGGAAGGAAGGAAGGAAGGAAGGAAG
>NW_015151171.1:107590-113349 GCF_000732505.1 Cyprinodon variegatus
ACTGTTTTGAACATACAACTTTGGTTTAGCATTAAGAGGCACAGCTGAACTGCTTTTATTTTGGTGATTAAAGTAGGAACCTGCTCTCTGTGGAGATTGGTGCCTTCTGTGGCCCTGGAAGGAGGACCGGTGGGGCCACCTGCTGTTCACTTTTGTACAACGCAGGTCCTTAATTCAAGCTACTGTTTTATTTTTTTTATGTTTGTCTCTTGTTTTGTTTTTTGTTTTTTTATTCAATTGGATCTCTTATTTTCGTTTTCCTTCCTAACTACTCCATGTAAGTGTATATGAGTAATGTGTATAAAAGAAAAAAGTATCATACCTTTAAACTGGCCACAAAAGTCAGTTTTTGGTACATAGAAAGTGCCCCCCGTCGTTGTCTAACTTTAAAACAGGGTACATTTACTTGTTTTAAGTCAGTTTCTAAGTTAATATTTCTAAAATGGCTAAGATTCCTTTTCTTTGTCAAGTTTTTAAGGCTCTCATGTTTTGGTATTGTACGTTTTTAGTGTTGTTTTATCCACAACATTTTAGGAGGAACAACTCTGACATACTATTTGCTTGAACAACAAAATGTATAAGAAAAAAGCAAAAACATGAGCCAGTTATCGAAAAGAAAACCTTGAGTTTAGTTCATCTTGAATTAAAATCCCCAAACCTGAAGGTGTCATGATCACTTGAAGAAATTGTGTTCACTGTGATTTCCAGCCATTAAAATGTCTAGGGCAGTGGACAGTTAAAATCAAACAAATAATAATGTGAATACACATCACTGTGTCACATCAGCCACTTGAAAAACTCAGTACCCAGCACACAGACTTTGTAGAATCTTACCTTAATGTCTCTTATGTGAGAAACAGATATTATTTATAGTTAATTCATTGTATTAAAGCGTTTGTTGTTGACATGTGGCCAGGTTGTTCAGATGAGATCTCAAATCAGAGTTGTAGTTTCTTTGTGGTAATAGATTCAACATTAAACCTCTATTCAATAGTGAAAATTTGAGAATCAAGACTCTCCTGTTTTCTTTTTGGTTTGTTTTTTAATAATAAATAATAATCCAAATAGCTGTATTTATTTTTTGTGCCATTTTTATGTTGAAGTTCTTTACAAGTGGTGTAGAAAAAAAAAACACAATTTGAATTAAATGAAATCTTTATTATTTTTCTTTTTAGAAAAACAAATCTAACAACTTTCTTCCAATTATAAATACATCTGAGTTTAAATACTAGGAAAAAGGGCAACTTCATAAGACACAACTTATGATCCCACAACTAGTATTGATTTGAACCATCTTTTGTCTTTAAAGTGTCAAAAACATTCAACAGGGATTTGTACCATACTAACATGTTAATGTCATATGGATGTTGTTGAAATATGAAGGAGCTTTTTGTTCAATGGTTATTAAGGGAGAAGCTGTTATGCTGCCATCTGCTGTGTCTTCTGAGTACTGCAGTTGTATTGTACCATTCTGAAAAACTAAATATAGCACACGCACGTTAAAACGCCTGTTCTCTTCAGATGTCGTTACAGATTTTTCAGCAACTGTATATTTTCAGTTAACTTAAAACGAGCCACTGGTGCCGTAAAAAAAAGAACAAATAAAAATCACTATAGGAGAGGAGTTTTAGACAGCTGGAGATAGGCACCAGGACCCAGCTTGGGATGAGAGTGACAGAAAATGGATTGATGGATAATCACATCTTTTACTTACTGACCTTTACTGGTTTGTCCATGCAACAGTCCTAGTTTTTGTCAGGATTTTACTTTACTAACACAACATTTTCACCTGACATTTATAAGCATAATTACATGCCATTAAAAAAAAGACTGATAGCTGTTTTTTGGCTGTTAGGTTTATTTGTTATGCCGTAGGCTACTTCCATAACTGACCCCGAGAAACAGAAGTGTTGGATTGACATTGCAAATTATATGATATATTATAATAACTGAAGAAATGCAATTAACTTTATTTGCGTGCAGATGAAAACATTAATATTCAGAAGAGGTAGGCTGTATTATATTTAAAAAATATTTTTTCATAAATCTGACTTTTGTCAGAAATTTTTTATTTCAGCCTGAATGTCAGAAAATGAGTCTGTTATTCACATTCAGAGTTTTCCATACACACCCTTGGTATTTGCTGGGATAGCCTCTAAAACAGGGGTCTTCAACGTTTTCCAGGCCAAGGACCCCAGAACTGATGGCGAAATGGAGCAGGGACCCCCTAATTATATATATTGTATGAAATAGTGTTCTATCAAACTGGTCCTATAGTCACTCTACTACAGATGGAGTCATGTAACTAAAGTAATTTCTCCCTGGGATTATTAAAGTATTTCTGATTCTGATTCCTGGTTGATGGGACAGGTGTTGTGAATGAAACGGTGCCCAGATTGAAAGAGCTCCTGTGTGTCGCTGAATGTGTGCATTGATGACTGAAAGACATCTTCTGCTTTCATTTATCTGTTTACTACAGTCTGTTGAATTCATGTTAATGTGTATTTAAAGACATTTCAATTAGTGGAAAAAATTGCAGTGGGGAATATAAAAAAAAGTAATCAACCAAAACTTTTGCGACCCCCATGCAGTACCTCTGTGGACCCCCTGTTAAAGACCTCCGCTCTAGGCCAATTCCTCCCCAATGAGGTTACAAACAATTAAACAGCTGATATTGCAACAATAAACTACAATTCTGAAAAAAAAAATAAAATATATAAAAAGTTACTAAAGAAAAATACATATCTTAATGTCAATTTCACATAGTTTTATTTTCCCAGAAATAAAAATATAACATCAGTTAAGGTTAAGGTAGGTTATATTTATTGCCAACATTTTCAGATTAAACATTAAATATTTAGCTGAGATTTATGAGTATTGAAACGCTTCATAACTAGAACGGAGGAAACTTTAACCTCCTAATTATTTTCAAAATACATTATTATATTCAATACATTTGTGCAGCTGCCAAGGCCTGAAAATGTTAGAGAAAAGCACCCTCTGGAGGTTATGTTATGTCAATAAATGTAATACTCCCAATTCTATTTTAATCTTAATGTAAAAAGGCTACAGTTTGTCCTGCGTGCTTTAGATGCATCTCTTCTTTAGCACACCTGGATCAAATGATTGCATTTCCGCCTCAGCAACCTCTTGAGTGATCAGTAAACTCTGCCTTTCAGGTTTCTCAATTCAATTCAGTTAATTTTTCCAAAGACAACTCAATCAAATCAAATACAGTCAGATTGGTAAAAAGTTTTCTATCTAATGAGACCCTGCCGATTGCATTCAGTCATTGACTTTGCAGGGTTTGCTCCTCTAGAAACAGTAGACTTTTGCTTGCATTGTGTCGTTGACTCTACAGCAATCCTTCAAACCGAGCATGAATTCAGCGACAACAGAGGATTAAACCTCCAGTAGAACCAGGCTCAGTGTGAGCGGCGTTCTGCCGACGCTGACTGGGGGTTCAAGGAGAGGAAAGCCGACATCGCTAAAGAGCATAGAAGCCCTGATTCATGAATACTTNTGAACCACTGCTGTCGGACACACAGAACCGTTCTGCTCCGGCTTCTCTGTGTCATTAGAGATCATGGAAAGGAAGAGACCGTAAGCCCCGCATTGCTGCACCTCCACCTGGATCTCATGAATCTGTTTGATCAAAAGTAATTGAGCGTGAGCTTAATGAAACCTGCTGCCAAGAGATCAAATGGACAGAGACGAGATTTGACCTTTAAATGAACTGCAGGAGACTGATGGATGCATCACTGCCTTCTTTTATACAACAGCTTTTCTATGTTTTAAACTTTTTACTAAAGACTCTTGTATATTTTACTGGCAGCTTCTTTTTGTACATATGTCTGTGTGTAATTTAATGTTTTAAATGCGTATTTCAATCATCTAAAGGGCAAAGCAAAGGCTCTGTGTGACGATGAAGTACACGGTAGGTTAAGAGTTTGCATTGTATATTCTCGGCATGATGAGCCGATTTATATTTGAAATCTCTTTTTGATGTAGAGAAATAATTTTTTGATGAAAAAAAAACTATAGAAATAAAGTTATAGCGGTTAAATTTAGTTTTTATTTAAGATAAATAGATGAAAGTCAGCATTGAAACAGATGACTTGATGTTTTTTTTTTTCAGTTGTTTCAAACTCATCACCAAACAGCAGCTTTTTCCATTGACCCTCATTGATTTTATTTATTTCCCAAAGCCCTATTTCACCCAATAAACAGTACACCCTGATAAGCTTTTTGCTTAGGTTATATTTTACAAGGTTAACCTTTTTTTTTTTAACCAGCTAATAACCATATTTTGAAAACATCCTATTAAATAACTGTTGATGTATGTATCTGCTCGTGTCAACTCTCGCTTTGAAGGCGCTACCCACCGCACAAAGCAACCCGGCTGTGAATGACTAATTTTCAGGAAATCCCGCCTTTTGATGCTCTACTCTTCTTCCTACTAACTAGAAGAGTTTGAAGTTGGTAAGCAAAGTTGTCATTACATACATGCAGTGTTGGATGTAGTACTCAACAGGAGTACTTGAGTAAAAGTATTGATACTCATAGTCAAATCTTCCCCACTCATCTGATCCGTATGCCATTAATACTCGACTAAAGTCACTATTCTGCATCTTGCTATGTAGCAGCAGCAGGAAAAACAACCATGGCGTACGATAATGAGAGCATTCTTTATTTTCAAACATCTTGAAAAGATTGTGTTCTTAATGCACTGGCTGAGGCTGGGAAAGAAATGAAAGATTGCAAATGCGCTCCAGCTCTACCTTCAATGTTTACTTCCATAAACACAGAACACGCTCCTTTGTGACACTTAAGTGGAATGAATTCAGTTCACAAAGGAGATTACATATTTGGAAATGTGATCAACCACGAAAAACAATCAGATTTCCTAAAAAAAAGAACAGCGCATTAATGCCTGCAGTGTGAACGTAGCCTTAAACGTGATCATCCAGACATGACAATAGCGGAGGTTCCAGATGATCATTTAAAGTTGCTTTATCTATTCCAAAACCAGTTTAAATGTGTTTAGGATCATCAATCTATTTAAATCCATTATCCACATTTCCTCTGATAGAATATAGAGCTGGAAACATTAACTAATTGCTTTCTGTTAAAAGGGGCAAGCAATGCAACCCTGAGGGACCAAGTATGGTAGAGATATAAATGTATAATTAAAAGAAGAGAAAATCACCTTGGAACCAAGTTTTATTCAAATTAACCAAAGCCGTTTGTCTTTGGGTTCACTAAACATTTAATTCTTGCCATCTTCCTAGTTGATTATATTTTTTTACTGTTTTATTTTAGCTTTCATCTTTGTTTATTCTCCCATATTTGTTTGTTGTTCTTTGTATGGCTCAGTGTTGATGTTTCCCTTCTGCTCTGCTGCTAAACTCCCAGATTGTCTATAAGGTCAATAAAATGAGAAGAACTGCAGGAGGAACGTCTCACCGTCCTTTTTTAGAGCTAATTTGTTTTGACACTGCAAGGTGAAAAGAACAATTATTCTGTTAACATGAGCTGTCAGGTCAGACCCCCCAACAGAGAAACAATAATAACCACCAATCTGCCAAAACGCTGGAATATAGTAATAT
Source organism: Cyprinodon variegatus (assembly GCF_000732505.1). NCBI lineage: Eukaryota > Metazoa > Chordata > Actinopteri > Cyprinodontiformes > Cyprinodontidae > Cyprinodon > Cyprinodon variegatus. The sequence continues at coordinate 113,200 of NW_015151171.1, forward strand.
TAAAAACAATTTATCCAGTTGACTTCAGTTTGGTTTATTTATAAAGAACAAATTTACAACTTATTTCAATACACTTTACCAGAAAATACAAACAGATCCTGTTCACATTACTGCAATCAAACCTTTATTATAGAGAGAAAAACAGGTAAA
>NW_015151171.1:117152-152536 GCF_000732505.1 Cyprinodon variegatus
AGTTGGACAGGTGTACCTAATAAAGTGGCCAGTGAGTGTAGGCTTTAAGTTGACCTCAACTCCACGTTGTCCTCAGCAGGGATGTCCAGCTGTTTCATTGGATTGGTTTGCCTCTTTGTGGTTTTCAACCAGGATTCATTTTTTTGTCTTCTGGTGTTTTAATTTGTTTTTTGTTAACTTGCCTCCACTCTGTGTTTCACCTTGTTGAACATTCTTCTTATTCTTCTATCAATCCTTTGTTTGTGTTGTCTTCTGTTAGCTGGCAGACTGTCCAGCTCTGATATTAGATGTAGAACATGCTAGATTATATTTGCCTTAACCAGCTCTCATGTTCCAAACTAAGATGTCATGCCCTCAGATGTCTGTGCTAAAGAAAATTCTTAACATCTAAAACTTAAATGAAAATCTAGCAGCGGGGTAAACAAAAGCCACGGTGCAAGACGCTACCTAAGGCATCCCTAGACCTGCCAGATATGAAAAACAAACAATAAATTACATCTTGGTGAAATTCGTCCTCTTAAACATCCCTCTCACAACAAGGCCTCTTCGCAGGGAGCTCTTCTTCATTGTCTTCCTCTCTTCTTCTCCTCCTGGAGACGTGGTCTTCTTGGCACTCCAGGGACTCCTCTGGCTCCTCGTGGTTACATGGAAGGCTGAAGTCGGGGGGGAATCCTCTGGGTGAACCGAAGATGTGGTGGAAGGTGGCCATCGTCTTCCTGGTCTTCATCATGGTCTTCTTCCTCAGAGCTTGTGGTGTCAGGAGACTCACCAAAAATTGCCCTAATGTTATTAACATAAGTATCTACCTCCACAAAATTTGGCATCTCCTCCTCCTCCCCCACTATAACTTCTAAGTCTACCTCATGCCTCAGCACCAACTCTATGCCTACGACCTCTCCCTCCTCCTCGTCATGCTCCAGCACCAACGCTTCTATGTCTACCTGCTCCTCATCATACTCTAACTCCACCACTATTTCTCTGAATTCTACCTCCTCATTATCATCCTCACTGTTTATGGGGTACGCTACTATCATAGTAAACTGATTTAAATTACCCTCATCCTCTATCCAGAGTTGGGCCTCTCTAAGCTTTCTAAGCTTTTCTACTTGAAATATTGAGCAATAATTCTGAATTTAGAAAGAAATTTCAATCCGAATGAGAGAGGTGTTTTTTTCCCAATCGCCATTCAGTTTTGCATCCATGTACACACCCATTCAGTCCTTTGGAGTAAAATAATCTCCACTGCATATGTCCAGTGGTGGACGAAGTACTCAACAGTAGTACTTGAGTAAAGTATTGATACTCATTGTCTAATCTTACTTAACTACAATTCAAAGTTACTCAGTCAAGCTGAAGTATTGAATTTTCAAAATATTCAAGTGAGGATTCAATAAGTATTAGTATTCAAAAATACAAGCAAAATGTTATAATATCAGTATTTTTCTGTGTAATTCTCAGTCTTTTTAAAAAAAAAATGATGCGTAGAACCACCTGCTACCAATTCTACACCACTTGTAAAGAACTACAGCATAAAAAGGCACAAAAAATAAAGACAGCTATCTTGATTATTATTTATTATTGAAAAACAAACCAAAAAGAAAACAGGGAAGCCTTGATTCTCCTCAAACTGTAAAGGTTTAATGTTTAATCTATTACCACAAAGAAACTACAACTCTGATTTGAGAACTTATCTGAACAACCTGGCCAAATGGCAACAACTAATGCCTTAATAAAATGAATAAACTATCAATAAGATCTGCCCTGAGTTTCTCACATTTGGGGAATGTCATGCTAATCTCTAAACCAGTGGTGTCCAAATTCAGTCCTAAAGGTTGCTATCTTGAATGTTAAAATTGCTTTTCAAGAAAGAAAAACACAACAATGGATTAAAAAGCTAAACTGTGTCAAAAGGAAGAAGTAATGAGCAGTAAATGTACTTTGTTTCTTTCCACCCATGGTTATAACATGATGTGGATTGATTCACTAATTCATTAGAAGCGCTGCATATAAAGCATTAGGGCTGAAGCTCTGCTTTGTCTGCAGTGATGTAGGCTGGTAGACCAGTTCCTCATGTATAGGTGCTGCAGCATCATGTATTGATGGTCTTTTCTCTGACTCAGTTGCATGTGGACTTGCTCTTGAACACAGAGACTCTGGATTTTATTTCAAGACTAAAGCTGTGGAAATTTTTCTTTTTTGATGTGAAATGTGATAGTTCAAATAACGTAACCCAATGATAGTTTTGCAGAACTGCTAATGCTGTCACTCACTGTTCAGTACAGATTTTGAATGTGACTCGAGATGCATGAATCTATTTGATGAAACAATTATCCTAAATTAACAGTTAAATATATTTACTGCAGAGAAGAGCATAAGGGCTCCTCTTCCCTCCATAAAAGACATTTCATTCCAGCTCTGCGTGTCCCGAGCCCGTAACATTATAAATGACCTCTCACCCCCCCACCATGGACTGTTCTCTCTGCAGCTCTCTGGGAAGAGGCTTCGCAGCATCCGATGCAGGTCCAGCAGATTCCAGAACAGCTTCCTCCCCACTGCCATCAGACTGCTGAATGTTGTATAAAATGGGGTTAAAAAAAAGCACTGAATGTTGGAAAAACTGTAAATCACATCTCTGTCTTATGTTTACATTTGATCACCATGTTTATATTTTATTATTGCTGCAATTTAAGAAATGGAAATACTCTGCCTCATTCCCAAGTCACTTTAAGTCTCTAAAAAAAAAATTCTTTTTTTTTTACTGTTTAGCTTCATCAAACTCCCCCAGAAATCTAGGCAGTTTTCCGGCTGCAGAAAAGTACACCCACATCATGGTTTGGCCAGCACCCCATTTCATTCCACTATGCATTCTGTTAAATAAACCGAAAACTTCAATTATGGTCTCATCAGAGCTCCTCCACATGTTTGCTTTGTCTTCTAAAAGACAAGTGGCAGACTTTAAAACAGGAATTCTAATGTACACCTTTATAATGCTTTTCCTTTTAATACAGCTGGATATAAGGCTTGATATTTAGAGTACACAAATAAGGTCAACAGATTTTCCCAGCTGAATCTGAGCATCTTTTTTATCTGCACCTCTGCTCATTATAATATAAAGTTAGGGTAATTTAGCCATCTCTTAAAGATTTTGCAATAGTGCTGTACTTTTCATATTTTCAGATGATCTAGTGAACAGTTAAAAATTTGAGCTTTATATGAAATTCCCACTAACCTATCCACTACCTTATATGTGTTCTGTGTTTCTTGGTCTCCATGATGCTGTTTATTCTCGAATGTTCCCTGAGTATATCACCAGATTAAATGACACACTTTATTGGATAAGTAGGTGCCCTGTAAAGCCAAAGAGTTGCACTAAACATTACTTATGTCAGAGTAAAAGAGAGATATAGCTTGGAATCCTGAGTCCTCGTACTTGAGAATTACTCACTACTTTGAGTTTGGATCACTAAGAATATGGATGAAATTCAATGAAGATTTTGGTTGTTTATTATTTTGAAAAAGTGAAAAAGACCCATAAGTCTTAAATAATTTGTAAGTCATTGTGTGGAGGAGTCCTAGTCTGGAGCATGTATCTGTAGTCTGCAGTGTGCAGTGCGCAAATCCACCACTAGATGTCAGCATTGATTTAACAGCAATTGCAAAACACAATAGTTAAAATAAATGTTTGCTTTTATATGCCTTATGCTACAGATACAGAACAAACAGTCATTTTGCACTGTTTTTGGTGTAATAATGAAAAAAAAATCAGGTGCTGTTGAATCTTTTCAGCATCTCATGAGTGATGTTCTGTAAAGTTGGTTTCTTTACTACAGACTTTAAGTCTGGGACCTATTTGCCTTAGATTTACAGCAACATGAGCCATGCTGTTAGAGAATCTGTCACTGTGAGGTTGGAAATCTCCAGGTGCTTATAAAGATCTGCTACAAAGTCCAATAAAGTTGACTTGTCAGCTTATATCGACTATAATCAAAAGCAGGACTGGCTCCGTCAGCCTATAGATTCTGTCGTGTGTGTGAGTGTAAGGGATTTTCTTTATGTTTGCGGTATAAAACTTGTGGGTTTCCTTGGCCTCCCTCAGATTATAATAGCTGGGTAAGACTTGGCATTTTCAGAGCTTTAAATAATCTCTCTTACTAACACGATGCAGAGGCATGCTTAGACAAACACACTAGAAAAAAACCTAACTGCGTTTATAGCTCTTGTTTCTAAAATACTGTGCAACTTTCCCCTAAAAAGAGAAACACAAGAGATCCTCTGATCTTAGGTAACGATTTAGAAAAGCAGCATTCAAAGACTAGAATTACTGTCAATCTGGAAAGCACAAACACAAAGAATGGCAGCCTGCCACCTGTAGAGAAACACTGATATAAACAGTCAGTTCCAGCCAGTTAAACTGTAGTGCTGAAAAAAAAAGGATCACAATAAGCTTCAAGATTAGATGGTTTTGTGTTTCAAAAAGCACTGACAGCTTTTTAAAGTCTTAACACAGTATTACATCAACACTTCGGCTGCAGATACGGCTTGAGATCTGTACATCTGTACAGTCTGTAAACTTTTGATTATTATCTTAACCCATATACATATGATGTTTTGTTGTTGAGAGACTCGGTAGGTTAAACCAAGCTTTGGATTAAAAATGGTGCCTCAGAGACTATAAACAGCCTTATCTGCGTTCGCTTGACTGATCATGAACATTAATGGAAAAATTCCAGTCAGCAAGGAATAATAAATGGATCATTATAACTAAAACTAATACGTTGGCAGATGATTTAATGAATTTAGCGTTAATCAGTAAAAAAATAAAAATAAAAATTTTCGTTGCGATCACTGAGTCTGGGACCGGCCATTTTTGCCCAAATATAGTAACACCTCACTCCTGACATCTTCCTGCAGTGACGTCACGGTGCGGTAAGCCGAATGCCATTCTCCCTGCTTTACAAGCAAAATCAGTGTGAACTACGACACACGACTACAATCAACAACAATTATTTAAGATTTCCAGACGACTTCACCATTGAAATAATTGAGAGCGAAAGTAAAACTGCCAATGTGAATGGCAGTTGGATGTTATAAAAGTTGTAAAAGTGAAAAAGAATGTTGTCATTTCATCTTTCTGATTCATGATCCTCCACAGACGGGTTCGTCGTTGGATTGACAACTTGAAGAGGGAGGATTTTCCATCGAACTTCTGGCCAGAGACACGTAATATTAATCCAACATTTCGATGAAGAATTTTTTCATGATGACTTGGATATTAAGGCATTGTGACAAACACCAGATACAATACTGGGACTTGATCAACAGCCGATACCGCACCATGATGTCACAAACCAGTAGGTGGCAGCAGTGTTCTTTAACAAACATGGGTGTCTCCAGTAAAGCACATTCAAATGAAATTACTATTAATTAAAAACACATCAGTTATTGAGCAGTATGTGATAATTTAATATCTAAAGTAGTTTTAGATGTTTGAATTCTGAATATGACCGGACTTTTCTTTAATAAATGTCCCAATATACATACAAGGTATTGTAGTTTCTGACTATTCTTCCAGATGAGAAACTGTGCGGTCAGACACTGATGTTGGATGCCTCACAGACTTTATACTCCGGGGCATCCCAAAGACATTTGATCCATCTTGGGGATATATTCCCTCATTAAACCCATTACAATTTAAACACCATTAAAACTCACACAGTTTTTCTCTCTATGCACAATCATCTCAGGCACACCGGTTCATACAGTATTTGATCTGGGACTGAATAAGCAAACTAACAGCTAGGGGGTTATATATTATTAAAACAGTGAATAGTTTTACACTGACTATGTTCAGTCTGTGCAGATTCATCGTTCTAAATGGTGCAAAATTAGCTAAATGCCAAAATGATAGATATTTTATTTGTTACCTTCCAAATAAAAGTTTTCTTCTGCTTTTACATTTGCTAGGTAGATGTTAATGATTTAAAGACTTTGGTAACTTTTTTTTTAAATTGCGAGACCTGAGTTGGAGGCAAACCTGAGGATTTAATTCAACGTACTCTAATACATCAAACATGATGTTTCCTGTGGTGAAACAATTATAATAATCTAAAGAAATAAGCCAAGATGTAAGGAAGGGGGTGGAGAAAATGTTAAATGTGGGGCCAGCCTCAGAGCAAAAATAAAGCACCTTATAAAGAAGCTGGCTGAACTCAGTAAAAAGAAAATACAGTTACAGTATGCCATCAGGGACTGAAAGCCAGCTCAGAAAAGAACAGTCTGTTACGTAAAGAACACAAAACCATATGCTAGCTTGTAAATATATGTAAGGATAAAGACATTAACATCTGAGACATATTTACTCTGAGTAAATTTAAATTGAATTGTTTGGTCACAATGGGCATTGTTCCATTAAAAGAAAAACTGCAGTTTTTAAATGAGACAACATCATGAAAAACCTTTAAAGTATCATCTCAATACATCAGCCACATATTTATCGACACAAATGAGTTTTCAAGCAAGTTAAAAAAAAAAAAAAATTACAGTTTAAAAGGCAATTTTACCAAATAGTTTCAGAAGTGTTTTGAAAAAATAAAAAAATTCCGAAAGAATGTACAGTTGTTTTGGCAGTTCTTGCTGCCATATTAAAGGAAACCTCAGTCTGATTATACATCAGACAGTGAGATTTTTTTCAGCCTATTTAAATATGCGGTTTATGTGATTTTTTTATTTTAACTTCTATCCATCAGGGAACATTAATGTCCTGCTTGTCTAGAAAGTATTTCTCTTGGTTGTTGGTAGAGTTTTAAAGACTCCTTAAAGAGGTGGGTTGGTACTTGTCTGATAATGAGTGCAAAGGCTTTGAGATATCTGCGTTTCTGGCCTGTGTAGGAGAAATCATCATGGAAACTTTTAACCTGGCTATAAATAAATATTCCTGCCCTCTTGTGCCAGGCTCGCTGTCCGTCCCTATGTAAAACGGGTTGTGGTGTGTTTCTCCCTCTAGTTACTTTTTTAGTATCTCTCTGCATATTGGTGAGCCTATCAAGAAAATAAATAATTCTACTGATAAATAGTTGCAAAGTTGAATCTAGAATCTATCCTCAAAAGACACAGTGAGTAAATGTGGGCGGATACAGTACAGATGAAGCAATCACCCCAGGTCATGTGGTTGACACATTTTAAAGTTTACTTTGGGGCACCTGCTGCAGCTCACACTGATGGCCTTGTTCCACTACCTTTTCACCCATTTTATCAGCCTCCTACAGACCCAGTATAAACAAACACAGAATATAAAGTTAGGCAGCTAGAAAGAGCAATTCTTATATTTTAAATATTACATTAAGAATATGGGAATAAAAAAAAAACATGTCATTGCCCATTGAGTGGACAAAATTAACTCTAAAAGCAAATAACTTAAAAATAAGTATCACCAGTGTTTATATGGTGCTCTTATGGATGTTGAATGAATGTTGGTGCTTGTGAGAGGAAAGACTTAAAATAAATCCATCCAACCTGTATGGTAAAGTGGTGAAGGGATTATGGTTTCGGGATACTTTAAAAAAAGATATTTTTTGGCACTCATGCCCTTTATGTTTTATAGAAGGAACAGTAAAAATGGATAAGAGAGTTGGATAAGACATGACGGCCACATCAAGGACCACTATCACTGCACATGGATAATGAGCGCCACTAGCATTCCCACCTGGTGGGGGATCATTTTTTTCTGTATATTTTTTTTTTCCTGCTGGTGTCCTTTTCCATTAAAGAGGGAAAACAGTGCTTTGTTTTTTATTTGTTTGACTGGGATCCTTTTTTTTATGTCTGGGACTTAAATATTGATAAAGTTGCGCATAGGCAGGAATTTCTAAATCTTCAAGGCTTCACAAAGAAAGAATATGACAGAGATTATGGTCAGCTTGTATGTGTCTCTGTTATCAACCCATCTAATATCCATCCATCCATCCATCCATCCATCCATCCATCCATCCATCCATCCATCCATCCATCCATCCATCCATCCATCCATCCATCCATATACACTGCTAAAAAAACAAATAAAGGGAACACGTGACCAACACAAGGTAACTTTGATCAAAGAAAACTCCTGTGAAATCAAACTGTTCAATTACGAAGCAACACTGATTGATAATCAATTTCACATGCTGTTGTGCAAATGGAATAGCCAAAAGGTGGAAATTATTTGCAATTAGCAAGACACACTCTAAGGAGTGGTTCTGTGAGTGGGAACCACAGACCACTTCTCAGCACCTATGCTTTCTCGCAGATTTTTTGGTTACTTTTAAATGTTGGTGGTGGTTTTACACATAGGTGGTAGCATGAGATGGACTCTACAACCCACACAAGTGGCTCAGGTGGTATAGCTAATCCAGGATGGCACATCAATGATAACTGTGACAAGAAGGCATGCAGTGTCTGTCAGCGTAGTGCCCAGAGGCTGGAGGCACTACCAGGAGACAGGCCAGTACACAAGGAGACTTTGAGGAGGCCATAGGGGTGCAACAACCCACAAGCAGGGCTGCTACCTCCACCTTTGTACAAGGAGAAAAATGCAAAATGACCTCCAGCAGGCCACAAATGTGCCTGCACAAACGGGTAGAAACCAACTCCATGAGGTCTGTATGAGGGCCCGATGTTCACAGATGGGGGTTGTGCTTCAGCCCAACAACTTGCAGGATACTTGGTATTGGTCAGAGAACACTGGGACTGTGCTCTTCACAAATTAAAGCAGGTTCAAACTCAGCCTGAGTTAGATTCACTGCCATTAGGTACTGAGATGAGATCCTCAGATCCCTCACACCATATGCTGGTGCAGTTGGCCGTAGGTTCCTCCTACTTCTGGACAATGCTAGATCTCGTGTGCCTCGAGTGTGTTAACAATTCCTGCAAGATGAAGGCGTTGAAGCTATGCATGTTCTCCAGGCCTGAATCTGATTAAGCACATCTGGGAAATCATGCCTCAATACATCCACCAACGTCAAGTGGCACCAGAGACTGTCCAGGAGTTGGCATAGACTTAAATCCAGGTCTGAGAGGAGATCCCTCAGGATACCATTCGCCACCTCATCAGGAGCATGCCCAGGCATTGTAGGGAGGTCATATAGGTATGTGGAGTGGAGACTACACACCATAATGACCCTCATGTTGACCTATTTTAGGGACATTACATCCCTATTACGAAGTTGGATCAGCCTGTATTGTGTTTTTCAACTTTAATTTTGTGTGTGACTCCAAATCCAGGCCTACATTGGTTAAGTTTGATTTCCATTGATAAGTTTTATGATTTTGTTGTTAGCACACGCAACTATGTACAGAACAAAGTGTACACCCCACACATGCAGGTGTGGTTGTGGCTGGGTGTGTGTATATGTTTGTATAGCAGAAATGCAGGGCCAACACACACACACACATACAGTAGCACAGTTAAACTGTGGTAGTAGAATGTGCAGGTTAAGAGGATTTAAAGTTGTATTTATTATATATTTTTAAAATATATTATTATCTTGCTTTGATCTTATGATGCTGCTACTTAGAAATTTTGTAGCATGTTAGAAAGTGGTTAAAAACGTGAATGTCAAGTGGTGTTTATGGGTTTTTTAAAGAAGAGTTTGCTTTGAAAAATAGTACATCTAAATGTAAAATATAAAATTCTGCTACCTTCCTGTCTGCATTTTGATGAGGAAACCAATCAGGGCTGTATGCATCAAGGACATAGTTTTGATGCATATTTTGTGAAGCAAAGATTAAGGTTGGTACAAAGATTGAACTGCAAACTGAAATCGTAATTAACACCTATTCATCAAACTTGCAGAGGGAAAAAATATTTCACACACTTCACTTTTCCTTTAGTAAAGTATTTATAAAAGAAAGTATTTTCTGTTCAGAAGCATTTCAATGGTCCACAATATTACTGTTAATCAGTGTCACACAGACATTATTAGGCCGTGTCATAGATATAGCTGTCATACGGCTACCGGGATGGAGTCCCAGCCTGCATGCCTGCAGTAGCATCCACTATGTACTGTATGTGCATGTGTGAGCACAGTGGGCATAAGTGTCAGCTTTCACTAAATGGCGTCAGATAAGACATCTGTTGATGTGTTGCTGTCGAGGTTCCGTGCTGGTACACTAACTTATTGCATAATCCTATTGAGCCATGCAATACAACTGCAACACCTTTAAACAGAGTAATTAAACCTCTGTGTGGGATTAACTAGCTCATCTGCTTTAGATGTTTTTTTCCTACAAGCAACCACTGCCTTCTTACATGGACCAAGTTTAAAAATCCAGCATTGGGTCTTTTTGTATGGAGTTCATAATGTTAAACTGTGCAGCCATCAGTGTTAATTTGTGTGTTTAAAGGGTAGTTGCCTTATCTGGGTACAAGGTTCTTTTTTTCCTTTTCGTTTTTTTCCTAAAACTGAATACATTGTACAGATTCAGGAACATTTTTTTTTCAAACTTACACTTGTGTAAAAATCCTTCAATATAAAGCTGTCTTTAATTTTAGAAAACGTTCTGACTACACTTTCTTAATTCCTTAATGCCTATAGCCCTTCACAAGTTTCTTGTTTTCAGCGTTTATGTTGGCAGACTGAAATGTGTGAATAGTGTTGATTTAGACAACCTAACTTTCCAATATGTTAGCTTAATGTTCTCTTGATTTCTTTGGCTAAAAATTTATTTTCTCACCTCATCTCAGTGTCTCGTTTTTTTTTTTCCCTTAAAAAGTAATCTTTAGATTCAGGAGCATAAATGACTTGGTAATCCTTCATCTGTTGGGGGGTTTAAATGACATGACCGCACAGCTGAGGTCTACTGAGCTCCAAGCACCAGGGTGAAAGTTTGTTGCTCAGCATTTTTGGAGTTCAAGTAGGGCATAGAGGTCACAAGGTTTCCACAGTGAGGCTTAAAGTGGTGAGGCTTAGTACGGGACAAGTATTAGCCAATAGCATTAAAGGCTGTAGAAGTGCTGTAATTCTTTCGTAGACATACCAGTCACTGACCTGGGAGGGCAAGAGATCAAAGAGCTCTGCAGGATCTTATTAACTAGTTCACTGGACATATCCAGGTGAATCAGTGAGCTGAACTAAAATAAGCACAAAAGATTTACTACAAAATTTAAAACATATAATTTTAATCAAATGTTTGAAAAGTGAAAAGAATTATTTTTAAGAAAAAACAACATGTTGCATTCTTTTTGCTAATAATTAGTGGCTTGTCTTGATAAATGACATTCAAAATATTCTCTTTTTGTGTTCTTTTAAAAGGTAAAGCAGGGGGAACTATCAAGGCCTCTTTGGGATGTGAATAAGTAAAGAAATGTTTTTCAAATAAAGAATAAAATATTAAAAATAGAATATTTTATTCATACCTGAAATGTATTTATTATTGAAACATCTTGTAAATAACTAAACCAAAAATTTGCAGCACTATCAGCTTGGTAATTGCGTTACTTTGCCCTCTCTAAAATGATTACATACATTTGCAATTACTAACTTTATCAGGAATGTAAGGAAAACTAACCAGTTATACAATTTCTCTAATTGTGTTGGCTTTGATCATGGTAATAATCTAGCTGCTGTTCACCGCCCGCCCGCCCGCCCGCCCGCCCGCCCGCCAAAAAACAAAACAAACAATTAATAAATACAAAAAATAAAACATAGGAAGAAGGTTTGCAGTGGCAGCAGATTCAGCGTCATGTCTGCTAAGACGTTGGTTGGTCATGGTTGTGTGCATGAACGCAGAGAGGATCCATCACACTCACCTTCACGCTGACCCTATGATGGGGATGAAGTCTGGAGGAGTACAGATGGTTTCCTACTTAGAACCCCCTTTGATACTAAAACGCTGCCAATTTGGCATTAAACAATAGCTGTACGTTAGAAACACGTTCAATCCCTACATTATAATCAAAGAAAATAATTCATTGCATACTGTTTATTTTTGGATAAAGAGACAGGTGAAATGGTACGTAGATCTTGAATATTTCTTTTTCGTAGTTCTAATTTCTATCTTTTTACATACCGTAGTAGACAGAAGAAACTTTTAGTTCTTTGTTGTTGTTTTTTTGAATAATGAAGATTTTATTGATCTATGTATAATCTATAATTCATGGTAGATCAGAAAGTGTTTGCTTTGGGATGGAAACCTTATATGTCTAAAACCATTCCTTTATACCAAAAAAGAAATCCAATGGACTTGGACGTTTGAAGGTTTCGTTTCCCTTCCAAGAAGCTTTTTCAATTCGAAATGTCAGAAATACCGTTAAGTTAGAAGTTTTATACAGTAGCATAACAAAGCCTTGTTTCTGTGTTGAAAACATGGAAATCGGAACAGACGAAGGGGTCCGCCCATTTGGAATGGGGGTCATTTGGCTTCTTTGTTAGACTATACCCATCTAAGTGTCTGAAAGGTCGGTCGTTAAAGTGTAATGTCGGACTGGCGGAATAGACGGGGTTATGATAACTCAATAGCTGCATTGTCAGTTTTTGGAAGTCCATACCGTCTGTTCAAAAAAAGAAAGGACAACCCTAAACTCATATTTAGTAAACCAAAACACACCAAAGCCTCTTTTTTATTAACCTGGGTCAAACCATTTGTCATAATGACTAGCCCAATCTAAATCAAAAGAACCAATTAACACACTCACACAGCGCAGCTCCTCATCAGCTGCAACCAGTTGTGATTACAAACTTTCACTAATTACTTGTCTGTTTTAAAAGTTTTGTGCTCTGCTCCTCATTTATATGTTAACAGGCAATCAGCTACAGGTGTTTCTGCGCGCAGCATGCTCACACGCTCTTTCTACCGTAATATAGTCTAATAGTCGACACACAACATTTCTCCCCTCATTCATAAAAGACTAAAATCGGGGAAATTTCTGGGGATGACCTTAGCCAGCAACAGGAACCTAAAAGTGCTTAAAACCTATTAATAATCATTCCATCATTCTACTTCTCATAATTTCCTTTGTTTGAGTATTCAAAATGCTGAGTACTTCTACACAAACAATGTAGAAGTGGTCTGAGCTTCCTACATTTGAACAAATAGTTCTGAATTTCCAATCCTGTAGTTGTACATGCCTCGAAAATCAAAATGTTGAGTTAAAAAGTTGAATTAGCAGGACTCTACTGTACCTGACTTCATTCACTCACTGATGGCTGCTACTTGTACAAACAGTTGTAAAACTTTATGAATTTTACTTTTCTTGAAAGCTTTTTCTTATAGCATGACCTTTTGTAATTCATGCATTACTTTTAGGATATTTACCATTTCCAAGGTAAATAAAACATAACTAATAGTTGTTTGCCAGATGTCAAGTCTTTACTATTCAACTTTATAACCCCTCTACCTCCCATCATTTCCTCGTAATTAATTACAACCAACTTCATACAGTCAGCGTAACAACTAAATATCTTGGTTGTATTGGACATCTGTTAATAAGACAGATCAAGAAATCACAAACCTGATCACAAACACAAGTCACAAAATTATTAATGTAAGCAAAGACATTAAATTATATCCTGTTACTGAAGATAGCGATTTCTTAATTTAAACAAACATGCTCTGAAAGTGTAGAGAAATCTCTTACTTTTAACAGAAAGAAACCTCCACTAAAGTCATATTCCTAATGCATTTTGATCAAAATTATTTTAGGTAATAAAAATCTAGACATAACATTACAATTCAGCTGTATAGTAAGTTGGAAAAAAAACTTTTTGTCAGGGTTCAGTTTGCTTCAAATATAATTTTGTTAAACTGTTAAAACAAATGCAGAGATTTCTCTCAGTCTTTGCTGCAATAGGATAGTTCAGAAAGGTTGATTACTAGCAGCAGTGGCCATATAAAATTAAGTGAGAAGAGTCTTTGATTCCTTCCACAGACTTAGTCCCCTGCTGCGAACAAAGGGAAGCATGCCAGAGAGCAGGGAGGGCTGTAAAATAAATAAAAAACAATAAGCAGCAATCTATGAACTCTGAGGCCCTCAAAAACAGTGGAACAGCTGAAAAAGAGTAAGAGGGTTATGTCTCTATATTCTTCAAATGCCATATACAAGTCTCACAATGTTTTCAAACAATAGTCACGCTGTGTAGGTGAATGATAATTGGTGTGTTGATAAAAAAAAAGTAAAAGGAGAAAAAAGAAGAAGAGTCCTGAAAGGGTTGATTCATGCAAGGAAAAAGACTTGGTTGGTGTGACAGAGAAGGATGCTAAATATATTTGGATTTATCAGCATTGATTTGTTTTCAATACTCTGAAAATGGCAACTAAAAGAAGTCACTTTCCAACTTGTTTACTTAATTATGTCTGCCTCGCTGCTTCGTCTGTTTTCAATTCTGCAGTTCGAAGTATGTGAAATTTGCTTTTCCTGCCAAACTTATTTCATCAGAGAAAACATGCACCAAATTAAAGAAATAAGGTTTGAAATTACATTTTGGAAAAGTTTTCATTAGGCATCTCAAAGATAAGTTGTTTGTTGTGTTAAGAACCACCACCTTTTTCTATCCAAGGGGTTAATGTTTTAAAGTCTCTGAGAGGAATGTTGTCTTTGTTCACCTCCGAAACTTTAAGCCAAACAGAATATCTGTTACCTACCTGGATCTAACTGTGCACTTTAGGGAGTTTTTTAATTGCAACTCCAAGACATAGGAGTTAAAAATTCTGTCCGAACCTCATCACAGAAATAACACATCAAAAATTATTCAAAAGGACAAAAGCTGATTGTGATCATTGATTTTAATTTAGATCTGGCAGCTGTTTCTGATCCTCCCAAGGAGTGGTACTAACCAATGATTTATAAGTCTAAGAAAACATAAAAATTGCTACTCATGATAAATCGTTGGTGCTTGAAATCAGTGAGGTGCCTCAGGGGTCTTTACTTGGACCCCTTGCTTTTTGTTCAGTATAATTCATTTGAGACATACCATTTTGTTTTTAATGCTTGCATATTCTGTCTTAATGTGTATTTTGGCTCTATAGAAAGGTTGCTGGCCCACTGCATGCTGGGATGGGTCTGTCTTCTCCATCACAAAACTCAAACTGTGTTTACATTCTTGCCCAACAGTTAAACTCCCTTCTGAGTAGGGTTGTCCGTTGTCAATTTTTGGCCGGCTTTTAAGGAAAGAATCTCAGAGTGTGGTTTTGGAGAAAAGAATGATTTTTTCCTCAAAAGTAAGAATCACACTGTTGTTATCTGTAGTGGATCTGCTGCTTTTGCGATATTCAAAATCTAATTCATTGCACAGGAAAAGTCTAAACCTGAGTGTGAAGCTGCCATATTTAAAATAAGCTCTTGAAAATGCAAGTCTCAATAGGTAACATCATTGTTACCTATTGAGACTTGTATTTTCAAGAAAGGTTTAATCAAAACATCTTGTGTAGCATTGATGTCATTATGGATCAAGACATGTACGGTTGGGCGCTCATCTCCAGTAAAGTTGGAGTTGTCTCAGTCTACCATTGTAAAGATAGAGGTACAGTATGCTGAAAGAGGAGACTGTAGATGTGTTGGTGTATCTGCGATTAGTCTCTTGGTTTGTATCATAAGCTATTATGACTTAACAATCAAGACACCACATACCTGTTGAATTCAATTTGATTCAAATTAGCACATGTCATCTCAAGGCACTATACAGAGATAAGTCAACCAGATCGTTCATAGGTTTGTATCTAAGGAAAACCAGCTGATTGCATCAACTCATTGACTCAAAAGCAATCCCTCACACCAAGGATGCTTGTAGCGACAGTAGAGAGGAAAACTCAGTTTTAACAGGAAGACCCCTCCAGCTGAACCAGAACCAGGCTCAGTGAACGGCCATCTATTGAATCTGACCAGGGTTCAAGAACACAAAAGCAGACATATAGAACGAAGCAGAGATAGAAAATGTAACTGTTAATAAGCTTCACTGCAGCCCCATTTACAGTAGGAAACACACAGCCAGGCAGATGAGCTCCAAGCCCACTTCCATGTCAGTGGAAGAAAGAGAGCACATACAGTTAATCACAGTTAGAGAAACTGGACTACAGTGAAAAACAGGCCAAGTTCCACCATCTATAAACAAAGGTGTGGATAACAGCAGCACAGCTGATATTTCTCTGCAGGATGGAGTCACAGCCAAACAGGAACAGACCAGATGAAAGTACTATGATGAGAAAAAGCAGAGAGAGCAGAACATTATAGATTGAACTAACAAATACAAATCGCTATGTCCTCCAGCAATCAAAGCCTATAGCAGCGTAACTATAGAGACAGCTCAGGATAACCTGACTTTTAAGTTTTAGGCTTGCATTAAAAGTAGACAGCGTGTCAATCTCACAGACTAATCCTGGTAGTTGGTTCCACAGGAGAGGAGCCTGATAACTAAAAGATCTGCTTCCCATTCTACTTTTAGAAATTCTAGGAACACTTATAAACCTACAGATTGAAAGCAAAGTGCGCTGTTAGGAAAATAATTATATCTCTGATATATGATGGAGCTTGGCCATTTAAGGTTTTATACATGAATAGGATGATTTTAAAATATATTCTGGGTTTAAATGGAAGCCAATGAATAGAAGCTAGTATAGCAGAAATATAATCAATTTTTTTTTATTTTACTCAGAACTCTGGCTGTAGTATTTTGGATCAGCTGAAGGCTTTTAACTACGTTTGTGGACTTCATCATAATAAAGAATTGAAATAGTCCAGCCTTGAAGTAACAAATGCATGGACTAGTTTCTTAGCATCACCCCTGGCAGGGTATTTCTAATTCATGCAATTTATTCTGGAGATGAAAGAAGGACAATTCAGAAACCTGTTTGTTATAAGATTGAAATAACAGGCTTTGATTAAAAAAAACTTTAGTCTCTGAGATCAATTTAATCGCATCCAAATGAAGTGACTGACTAATCAGCTTCTGTTCCAAAGACTATAACTTCTGTTTAGTCTGCATTCAGAAGCAGAAATTTAGTCATCCAGGTCTTCAAGGCATAACTGTTGTCTATGTAATGGACTATTGCAACCTTTTCAGTTTTAACTTCCTTCATAGAACTAGATAAGACATTAAAGGTAGGATGATACACTCTATCAGCCTGCCCCTTGATATATTGAAGAGGCATTCCTTTATACTCTTGATACGCAGCTTTTAAAATTTGAAATCTATTGAATGTTGTTGTAACAGCTGTTTCTCTGAGGTGAGTAACAAGGTTTGTAGCACGTTATTTTTTTTTTTTCCTCCACTTGTTCGGATTTTCACGCAAAACAACGTTTTCTCACAGTCAATCTCTAGGTTACGTTTTTTAATGTTTTAAGTCTGTAGATCTATTTTTAAATTAATGAACAAAGACATTAAAAAAGTTGTTTTTTTTTAGCATATAGCCACTGTTATATACTCCCTATCTCCATGTTGAAGTTGTTTAAATCTTTCTAATGCCGGGGATCGGGGTTTGAATCACAGTTGCTCCAGGAAGTGCATCTGGTGTAAATTTATGGGCAAGCTGTTATGACTTAATGTGGCAACACCTGAAAGTTGAAGCAACCAAAAGGTCATAAACAAATAATCCATTGTTACAAACTGTTGTAAAAGTAGTTTCGCAGGATCAAATAAAACATAACATTACAATTAGAGAAAGAGAATTCCTAAATTGCAGCAGAAAGAATTAAGCTGGAATTTGGGCTTGAATTGTTTTTTTTCTGTTATTTCTCATCGTTAAGTCGCACCTGTTTTTTTTTTTATCACTATGAAGTCAATTTTGACCATTTTGACAAATTATTGCTTAACAGATTATAAAGCTTTTCCTCTCGGGGTTTATTGGATTTAGAAACTTTAATGCAACCTTGAAAAGAGCCTCACTGCTCACGTGTTTTTTGTATATTTGGTAATCTTCTTTTTTGAGTCTGGGCCTGAGAACACACGATGACGTAAAAGAGTGTCAGTGAACTGCATTTTATTTTCTGCTGTGAGTCATTCTTTGGAAATCTACAAACTGAACATGTCTCTGAAAGGGGGTGAACAAGACAAAGTAAATGAATGAAGGCAAACAGAAATTTCACTGAGTATTACACAAGAATATGATTCTATTAAATAAGATTCAGAGATTGCATTGCCATTTATCTTGTAATACTTCAGAGCTAAAAGGGACAAAGGTTATTTGAGTAAAAAAATAATGAAATAAAGTTAAATAGAGCAAAGATTCAATAGTGCTTTATTATAAGAAAGAGTAAAATATGAAATGTACTATATTATTGTATTATATTATTGATATTATTTTTTGGTAGGTTAAGGCAAAACATTTGCAGTAATTGCATAATTTATTGTGAATGCATTTAACCCAATATAAAAAAGTAACAAACAGGGGACAAGAAAATCCCTTTTTCATGAAGCCTAAGACTACTTCTCTTAAAGAAACAATGTTTTTTTCTTTTTTCTAAAGCAACAAAAACAAGCTCAAATAAGAATAGCTTTTTTATAGTTTTCATGTCAGTCTACCGTAAACAGCAACAAGTAAATTAAGTGACAAAAAAAGCTCACCTTGTTAGCAATAACATGGAATAACATTTTTCAGGTACCGTAACAAATCAAGTAAAAAGGGAAAGGAGAAAGCCTTACATGAAACCTGCCAAAAACATGACTAAACTTTTACTTTGAAAATGTTAAACTAGAAACTTAAAACTGTTAGGTTCTTCATTCTTAAAAAGGATCAAGTGGAACATGTTTCTTATAATGTTTAGGGATATTTCACAGATTTGGTTCAAATATCTGTAGTTAAAAGTAGCTTTCAGAGCTCCAGAGGTCCTTAGGTTTTTATTTTTTTAAGGTCATCAAACAATTAGTCCTGTTTCTTTCTTAGCAAAGGCTAAGCTTTACTGAAACTTAATGTATGTGCCCCTTTTCAACCTCCTGACCTGAAAACTGGTTCAGAGTTCACCTGTTTAACTTTGTTTTTTTCCTAGAAAAACCGACCTATGGAGCCAATGTGCCATTACCCTCTCTTACATAGAAATGATTCCTGAATCAGTGCTTCTTTTTGTGTATGTATGTTATGTCTTCTCAAACCTCCAATGGCAAAAAAGGATGTTCACACTGAGCCAGGTTCTGCTGGTGGATTTTTCTTCTTAAAGAGAAGTTTTCCTTCCCACTGTCACAACATGGATGATCAATGCGATAGATTGTAGCAAAGCTAGGGACACAATGCAAGTTACTGTCCACATGCTTTTCCAAGAAAAATTAATGCTGCAATGCAACAACTTGGAAAAAAAATAAATAAAAAAACCTAATACAATTAATGCTTTTCAGCATTCGGACTGCAACTTTACGTGATCAGAGTTAGACACATAACTGACAGCTCAATGAATACCTTAACAGTGGTTTCCTGAAGTATTTATTTGCCTTAAAATGTGCCTTTTCACATTTTGTCAAATTTCGGTGACAAATCTTAATGTATTTTAGCAGGATTTCAATATGGAAGATCAACAAAAACTAACAAAATAATTGAGTCAGAATCAGAATCAGAAATACCTTAATAATACCAGAGGGAAATTACTTTTGTTACACGCTCCAGTTACAGTTTTATATAATATATACACACATCCAACTATACAATATAATAAAGATAAAAAAAAAATAAGAATAAAAAGAGATAAGATATATACACATATAGCTCTTCTGTATCTGTACGTATGTCTATGCATATGTAAAAACTAAATCCAAATAAAGTGAAAATCCAAGTAAGGTGATAAAGTGAAATGATATGCAGTTTTATGTTTGATAAAAGCATATCTGAAATGTGTGGCTGTGAGCAGCAACACAGGATCCTCTTTAGGCTATTTTTGTAGGACATTTTTGCTCCCTCTTAAGGAGCATTTGATGATCACACCATCTCCATACTGCAGTAGGGGTCGTGTACTATTCTTAATGTATTTGATTTATGGTGTTTACATGAGGCTTTTGGTCTGCTCACACTTGTCATTCATTTCTTGGTGGGCTCTATTTTTGTAGAGGTGAACTCAGCAATCACAGCTAAACCATAAAAACACTCCAGAGAACTTTTTTTTTTTTTTAAATTAACCTGCACATAATCTTCTACCTAAATCTGACACAAGATAAACTCTGTAAACTTAAATCAAATACCCTCCAATAGCTAAGTAGAAGTTACATTGTGATGAACAATGGTCTTTAAGCATAAACCCGTAAAGATGTCTGTGATACTGTGGCAAACTCGTACAATTATTTTCAAATGAAAAGAAACAAGCTGATGATGGAATTAAACTTTCTGTGTTTTTGAGTATGTGCTTCCTGGAAACACTTTTGGTTCTTCTACCCCCGTGCAGACTGAACTCTGCTAGATGCCTGGTAGCGACAGGCTTTGGTTTGCTTGAAGATTTATAATTGTGAAAATAAACCAAATCCCAGATATTTACATCTTCCTTTATATGTTAAATAATCAAACAACATATTAAGTATAATCAGTCAAGGATTTCTTATTATATCATTGCACAGTGTGACTTTAACACAACTTCTATAATAATATTATTGCTGTTTAAGTTGTTTTGATTGGGATTTGAAAAATTCCAATCATATGCATCTCCCTTATAAAAATACATTACTCCTGTAAGTAAACAAGAAAGATCAGAATATAAAACATTGAATGAGTGTTTTATCTATTTCCTCACTCTGCCTGAATTAATTTGCAAACCTAAACTGGCTTTGAAGAAAACACTCATCTTAATTTTGAAAGCATCTTTGCTTTTTCTTACTTACCCCTATAATAAGTATAAAACTGAATATGCAGTGGGCAGCAATACACATGCAAACCAAGAAGACACACTGAGAAAGAGGTAGGGAGAACATCTACACAAATTTAACAAAAAATAACTAAACAGTTGGCTTAAGGATTAAACTTAAATCACTGTTACTAAAATAAATTACCAAAATGAGCAAATCACAAAAGAAAAAGAAGAAATTATGCAGCAAATAAAAAATGTGGGGTCCATGGTCTTCCCCCATAGTGGAACTACAAATGGTACCTCCCATTCAGTCAACGTCCTTTGCATTCTCCCAGTTGAAGGTACTCCCACAGCACCAGAAAAGAAAGCACAAAAAATATTAAGCATTTGACAAAGTTAAATATATAAAAGTGAACCAAATGTGCATGCTACAACTGGAACTAATGTCTTCTAATTTAATTAAAATAAAAAATAAACAAACCAATACATTTATGCAACCATGTGTTAAAACGTAAAGTGAAAAAGTGGTTGTGTGTGGGATTACTGACCATGTGACCATCACAACCTATGAAAAGTAAACTTTTTTCAAATTTCTAATTTTGTGAAACTGCATTATTCTAGTAAAAGAGCCAAAATATGTGATATTTACAAGTATGATTCATTTGGACTTGATTGTATCTGTGTTTTTTCTTCTTTTAAATATTGGAGAGAAGTTATGAATTTATTCCATATGAGCAGAGTTTGCTCTTTGGAGATGCCTGACCTGGAGTCACTCGTTCATCAAATATTCTAATACCACTGCCATATTGGGCTGAAATATTTTTAAAGCTAAATATTAATAACCTAAGTGCATTACCGCACAACTTCGTGAACCCTTTTTTGTTTTAACTCAAGTTTTCTTTGTCATATTAATCAGCTCAGCTTTTTTTTTTTCCACAGCAGTGGTACATAGGGATGAAAATATCTCTTTAATCCATCCCTCAGGGTGCAGTGGTTAGCTTTTTTTGTAGCACCAGGGGAGCGTTCAGGGAATTGCTCCTTAATGTAGGGATCTTTCTTTAAATGGATTGTTAAACTGTTAGAGGAAGGAGGATATATTTGCTAAAGGCACATGCAGATACACACCTTCCTTTATAAATAAGGCTCCATTCAGTGAGTCTCTGATTCTAGCAGACGAAGCTTCTCTGCCAGATGTGCTGGATGCGATTTTCTCATCCCATTGTGGTTGTTTAGCGTGATCTGGAATTGTTTTACTGAATGAATGGCTTCTCTTGGAAATGCATGGAGCTTCTCTGACATTCAAACAGCAGAGGAAATCATTGGAAAACACACACATACACATTTATAGATACACAACAACCACAGAAGAAACTAATGCTAACCAGGAACTGTGGAGCGATGACAGTTTCTGGAAAACACATTGTAAGATTGGCGATGTATTTTCTTACATAATTCTCCCAGAGAACTATTGAGCATTGTAATCAAAACGTATCATGAGGAGTGAGCAAATAACTGGGCTTCACAGCGCTTCGACTCCCCGGCTGCCTTTCTTTATTGACTTTTTTGCAGGCAAACAGACCTTCAAATTTCTGCCAAGTATTCCCTAATCACTTTAATAATTGGTCTGAGCCTTCAAGGATGGATAATAAAACGGTCAACTCTCACTTTTCACTCTCAGATAAGACTGCATACATACACAAACACACTCATTGCCTGGCTATAAACAACCGTTGCGGTATATGATTCTTTACGCACATGCACACGCGCACACATTTTCGCCTCCCTCACTGCTGGATTCGTGGCATGTGGTAGTGTTTAGAGTTCTGTCTTCAAGACGGAACTCAGAGCTTGCTGTGAATGTATGTGTGTGTATGTTTGTGTGAGGGTTCCTGCACCTCCTCCTTCTCAGATCCCTTACCCTGAAGTCTTTGCAAGGGCTCAATTTCTGTGCATTCCTGAGTAAAGGAGAAAGCAGATATCCCAGGGGGAGCCCTGTTTTATAACAAACACTATCTCAGCTCTCTATATTAAAAGCACCCGTTCCCAGAACAAAGCTGGATGAAACTAAAGCAAAAAGCCCTCTGCACCCTTTTCTGCAAGGGATAGTGTTGCTTTAAAGGTATGCTGCAAAGCAGAGTTCTGAAATGTCTGCAATAAACTGATTTACACCCATTTATTGACAGAGCTGGGTGGTGATTAGTTACTTTTATGTTTACATTTTGTTGACTATGTTTTATAAGAGTAGCTTAATTTTGCTTTTAGCTCAGTAGCAATTGGTGGGCAAGTCAATATATAGTAAACAGGATATATTGCAACTCAAAGTACTTTACACTGTTCTAACATATACGGTACTCTACATTTACTCATTTTAGGTTTTAAGACGCCAGAGAAGAATGCAAGCTTATACTTAAATCTGTACGATAACACATGTTTTTTCAATGATTGAATGAAGTATTATTATATGAACTTGACTGTTCCCCTCTAACTCAGGCGTATGTTTTAATCTAGATCTTTATATTATAGCTTTGGCTCAATATTTAGGGGTGTCATCCTGGCGGAAGCTGAACCTCCAACCAATTATCGAGTGTTTGGGAGTTCTGTCCAGGTTTTCCTCTGAGTTTCCTCTCTGATTAATTGCTCTTCTTGCTTTGGTTCTGTTGTAGGTCAGGGGAGTCCAAAGTGAGGCCATTTGTGTTCCTGGAACAGATTCTGATGGCAATTCCAGGTAGTTCACAGGGAGAATGAGACTTTATACTTTAAATAAGGGCACATTTTTATAGGTAAGTTAAAATTTCCTACAATTGATCATCTAGCGTACAAAAAAAACTGTGCATCTTTTAATAATGAAACATTTTACACTTTTTAGTTTCATAGTAAATAGCACAATTGCTATCTGCTGACATTTTTGAAAATTAGCTTTTATTTGATTTACTAAAGTAGACTAAAAACAGCAAACCTTTTTGAAGGAAGACTAATTCTGTTCTTATTGTGGAAAACTGTAAAAAAAAAAATTTTTTTTAAACTTTTTTAAATGTTTTCCAAAAATACTTGTAAGCTTTATGACAATTTTTTGATACAGCAAATTTGCTAAATTCAATTAAAGTTTGTTTCAAACCAGATTTACACATCTGTCTCCTATATAAAGTCTGACCAATTTAATTAAAATATTACATCCTTATGTAGTTTGTGAAACAGGTGAGTAAAACAAAGAAATTCCGACAATATTGAAAAGAAGATCAACGTAATAAATAATTTATGTTATTGTATTATACTTTTTGGTACTTTTAACTTTATAACTTTGCCTCAAGGAACAAGAATTTTGGACAACCCTGTTGCAGGTGGATGAGCAAGTTTTGCTAGTTGTGCGTCTATCCGACAGTTTTTCCAGTTTTAAGGTTTAATAAATAGATGTTCAAAGCTTGGACTTTAAAATGTTACCTTTAATTTTATTTTGCAAATAAATTTTAAAACTACTTCATATGCACTACTTTATGTTGATCTATTAATATTAAGAAATTATGTTTGATGCTTGCTTGAAAGTCTTTAAAAGGAGAAGAAATCTGAAACGACTTCTTGTCTTTCTCTGAAACATTTGGTGAATACATTGATATTGTTTGGCAGTACACAGAGGCAAGTTTGTTTTTGTGTGAGAGAAGTCAAGTAACATGGATGAGTCGTGCAGATTTGGAGGGACAAACTGAATTTATCCAAGGATTTTATTGGAGATCAGATTTCTTGGATGAGGCTGAAGCCAGGCCTCGACTGCCGCAGACAAAAGAAGTTTGTTTATTATAAGGCGTAGAGTTCAAAAAGTTCCCCAAAACTTTCATTCAATGAGAAATAAGCAGGAGTCTTATGAAACATTGTGTGTGGGCTGTTTAATCTGCTGCTGCAACTTACAATTGAACTTATTATTTGTCCCTAAACATTTTTTGACACAAAAGTGTTGTGCAAAATGTACATGCTGCAAATACCAAGAAGTGACCACAATCAGAAACCAGGAGATATTTTTTTGTGGTTCTGGTGGTCTTTATTTGACAGAAGGCGGACAGGAAATGGTTGGAGAGACAGGGCAAAAATAATGGCAAGAATATCTGCAGTTCTCTCAGAATCCGCTTGCAAAACTGCAATCAAACTGCTGTGAGGTCCCTGTAAACCACATATTATTGCAGAACAATCAAGGTCCATGGACTTTTCTGATGCCCCGAATTGTATTTCGGATCCCTAAATCTGCTTTTCAGCACAGTGCTGTGATTTAAGCTGCAGCTTCTGTAGTTATAGCTGTTGTCTAGGTCGTCAATTTTTTAGCTGTTGCCTTATGAATCCAAACAGAGCCCATTACCACATTTTTTTTTCCTGAGGTTTTTGTCTTTCATGGCTTTACATGACTTGGAATAAAGTTGGACACAGTACTAATGGAGGAAATTCTTCAGTATAGCTGTGACACTTTCACATAATCACAGCAAAACCACCAAAACAAACACTGTGCATGCACTGACAGCTCATGCAAGGTAAACACAGAATCATGAAGGTAAACAGGGGGTATGGGGTTACAGACGAAGGTGAAGCTGTCATTATTCTAAAAAGCAGTGCAACCCGCTTGTACCACTGAAGAAGAAACTAATGCTTTGTAAAGAGTAAAGTTTTCCACTGTGAGATCAATAAAGTCAATGAATGCTATGTGAATTTTCCAGCCTTGGACCCGGTTTCAAAAATGATCGTTTGTGCTCTTCCAAAGCACCAGATCCATGTGGACGAACAGTCAAATCTCAAATATACCTTTGTAGTACCACGTAATCTCGTCTCCATTAGAATAGCGCCTGAATCCTCAGCAGCCAGTCACCTCTCTCTCCCTCTCAGTTGTTCCTAAGAGTACAGAGCCTCTTTATGTGAGGTGTGCTACCTCATAATAGATAAAGTTTGGTCCAAAGTATTTCGTTATTATCGAAATCTCAGCTGAAAAAATCTACGGGGGTTTAAAATGTTGCGAGGGTCAGATTAAAGCTTCAATCTCCTTTTTGGGACCGGCAAAAAAAAAAAAAAAAAAAGAAACATTTAAGTTATCCATCCATCCATCCATCCATCCATCCATCCATCCATCCATCCATCCATCCATCCATCCATCCATCCATCCATCCATCCATCCAGCTATCTCCAGCAGTCTATGGGCATCACAGATTGACTGCCCCCTAGATTAGATAAGATTAGATTAGATGAGCTTTATTGATCTCACAGCAGAGAAATTCACTTGTCACATATTGGCATAGAAGTTACAGAAGGTGCAAACAGGGAGGAAAAAGGTGCATTAAGAATAAGCAATATATATACAGTATATCCAGGTATATACAGTAAATTTTCCTATAGGGGAAATTTGTCATGTACCCAAGTGCGCTGTACATAACAGTAGCTGCAAACAATGAATACACATAAAAACAAATACAAGCTAAAAACCCAAACAAAAGGCTACATACATACTCATAAGACATAAAATTAATTAAAAAAAACTTATAATACTAAAACAAGCGAAACACAGGGTTATTGCACACTTCCCATTTATCCCCTTACAGATCTATTGAAAATGTTGATTTCAAATTTTGATGAAGGTGGGTATAAAGGAGTATTTAAAGCAGTTCAGTTTGGTTTTTGGGATTCTGAACCTTCTGCCTAAAGGCAAGAGCTCATGTTCCTTATAATTGATGTGGGACGGGTCCAGCAGTGCTCTTCAAGCCTGCCTAAATACAGACTGCTCAAAGATGGACTGAAGGGAGAGCTTTTCAGTCCTCCCAATCACCTTCATAGCAGTCTGTACCAGGTGCCGCAACTTTGATTTCAACTGAGTGTATAGATGCCGTCATCACAAAACTGACGTGGTTTGGCAGTCTCTTCACAAAGTCTGAATCAAAGTCGCACAGAGACACACAAAGACATACAACCATGCATACTCACACTTAAGGACAATTTAGAGGTACCCATTAACCTAACAGTCACATTATGGAAATGTGGGAGGAAGCCGGGGTACCAGGGCAGAAACCCATGCATGCATGGGGAGAACATGCAATTCCCATGCTGAAAGACCAGGAATATAAACCGGAACTTTCTTGCTACAAGGCAGCAGTGCTACAAACTGTGAAAAAAAAAAAAAAGTTTTGAAAAGATATGCAGCCAGTTCTTATAACTCAATTAAAAACTAACTCTTTCCTATTTGATCACAGAACTGAACACATTTGGGTTCACGTCCAACTTTTTTAACGAGAGAATAATAAATTCCAGGTTTTCTATGTGAAAAAAAGTGATTTTCTTCAGCTAACCTGATAAATTCTGCCCGGAAGAGTTGATGAGCTGCTGGAAAGTTTCTGGTGATGGTCTTGTGAGTTTTCATCAGGACATTGGAAAGGTTTAGGAATTGCTTGTTCACCCTTTTAAAGAAATGGAAAGAGTGTTAGGTAAAACAAAAGTCTGCTTGTGTGTTGGAGCAGCTAATGGAATCAGACTGATGGTAGAGACAAGGCTCTCAAAGATCTCCTTAAAAGCATGGATTGGGGGGGTGGGGGGTGGGCGGCAGTATTTCTATACTCCATTTAATTGATTTTTCCAGATGCCACATCGTGTTAATGAAAGCGGTCATTTCACTCTGATCTAATAAGCTTAAAGCTCCCACAAAACAAAAATGTTGTATTGTACGGTGATATGTTCATGGATGTGAATTTAATAAGTTACTTGAAAATTGATTCAGCCATTGCATCAGCTGAAGGATTTCTTGATAAACTTAAAGCTGGTCCTTGTATCTTTATTAAATGCTGAAAGAGAAAGCCATGGTGAGATAATATATCTGTTACAAAGCCTCCGAGGCAAATGGATTCAAACAGAAGTAAGACTGACCTTGTTCAATCTTGTTGTATCAGCGCCCACTGTCCTGCATATTTTAGATGTTTCTTTACTTCAGCACACCTGAATCTATTTTCCCTTCAGCAGCGTCCAAGGGCTGGAAAAGTCTGCTAATTAATAATTTGTTTAGGGCAGGTGTGTGGAGGTATTGGAGCACCTTAAACATTTTGGACAGCAGGCCCTAAGGACCAGGATTGAAAACAATGAAAAAACTGTTAAAGAGCGCATCATAGAGGGTAATGTTTCCAAAACAACATTTGTCTGGATATGCCTGTCAAATATTAGCCTCTTACAAATAATGTTTATTAACAAAATGTTTTTTTTAACCTTAAACAAAAGATTTTTTTAAGGTTAAAGCTATCAAAACTAACCAGGCCCCGGTGTGAAAAAAAAAACCTATAGAAATTGACTAAAGAAGCAAAGGTAACAATTTGCACTCAGCTTGATTAAGTAAATTTACTTAAATCTTACTGGTAAATTATATGTAATTTCCATTGCTTTAAAATAAAACAATAAATTAGGTGAATTATATTTGTTTCAGGATGTGTTTTAATACTCATCAGACTCATCAACAGTTATTCACACTCAAACAAGGCTGCACAATAAGTATGGATCTAAAGCAAGGATGTAATATAAAAAAACTTGACTTTTCATAACGGAAAAAGCAGAAAACATAATTATGATTATATATTTACAGTTAGATATAACATTTTGAACATTGGACTGTTTTCTTGTGGAGTGATTCTCATGTTCTAAATGGAGCGACAGAGCAGTTACTTCCTGATACATGCACAGTCTATAACATTGCTCAGCGACACAGAGGGAAAAGAAAAGGGAACAGATTCTTTAAAATTTTTAACTGCATTATTTGATAATGATCTGCTAAAGTGAAGCCTATTTTGGGGGAGGAGATTTCTGTTAAAGTAAACCTGGGGGTTATTAAAATGTGGTCAGAGAGGACAGGATGGTGAGAAAATACTGTTATTTCTTCACATTCAATGCCATATGTCAGCACAAGGTCCTAAGTATGAAGATGAGAATGTGTGGGACTATTCACATTTTGAACAAAGCCAATAGCATCTAAGATAGAATTAAAGGCTGCACTTAATCTATCACCTTCAATGTCAGCATAGATCTTAAAATCCCCCACTCTGACGACCCTTTTAATATTCAACACAGATAGGAACACTGAAAACTCATCTAAAAATTCAGAGTAAGGACCTGATGGGCAATACAAAGTTACAAAAAGAAGAGGTTGTCTTGCTTTGCAATTTGGATGAGGGAAATTAAGGGTTAAATGTTCAATAGAAGTGTAATTATTAACTGCCTTCAGTGTAATCAGTAAGTCAGACCTGCTACTCTACCTCACCCAGAATATCTGGGTATGTGAAAATTTTATTAACTAGAGGCAGTTGCCTCATTTATGCTCATATATATTAATATATATATAATTAATTCAAGGTTTAATTTAAACATTTATTCAAATTCTACTCTATTCTACTTTCCAGATCCCAGTTCTTAAATAAATTAAATTCATTAATTTAAGCTGACACATGAGGTCATTATTCTAAATGGTGTATTTTAGGCCCATTAGCTTAACTAGATATTGACACTTTTTCTATCATCTGAAACATTCAAGTAAAAAAAAAAAAAAAAAAAAAAAAACGCATTACAGAAAGAAGAGTAAAGATTTAATTATCCTTTTTATTGTACTGTGTACAAAATGCCACTGTGTGTCTTCAGGTTTCTGATCTTAACACAATGCATATATTTAAAGTCAGACATGGATCTAGAGCTGGCCTCGTCAAAGTTTTCTCCTATCAAATTTTAACAAAGCTTTTACAGGTACACATTTTTTATTTGATCTATGCATTTAAAATATCAGAGTTTTAGATTCTATAAAAGTTAAATGAACAGAAATGTTGTTGTAAATACATTTTTACAGTAGGAAAAATGTCACTAGCTACAGAATGCCAGCTTTAAAACAGTATAAGGTTCATGAGTGACTCACAAATGCAGCTACAGACGTAATTGGCTTTAGGTTGATATTTCTTGTTTCCAAATCTGGAGTGGAACACAGCAGCCTCCAGCAACAGGAATAAAGAGTCCGCTTGAGTTTGTTAGTGAGCAGGGCTCCAAGCTCAGAGCTCTGGAAGCACAAGCTGGAAATGTGTGTGATGAGGGAGGTCACCAGTTCAAATCACAGGTTAACAAGAAACACACACATAAAAAGTCAGTCAGTCAGTAAAACGTTCTGTGACAAAGCCTGCTACTAGTAAGAGACACAACAGTTGCTGCTTTTTTCACATGCTTATGCCACCTCCACCAACAGCTTTAAAAGTTTCCAGCTTATGCAAACGATCATAATAGTCATAGTGTGAAGAAAAACAAACAAAAAAAACACAACAAAAAAATGTGTAACTCTTAGAGCTGCATGAAGAGTCTGACATATTTGCACCGCAATGACTCATATATCAACAAACAAAAGTATTAAAGGAAGTAGGGGCAGGAATTGTGAAAAAAATACACATGCATGTCCAGTTTATGGTACAGATCGGGTAGGGACAGGCAACCGTGAATGTTTTGCAGGTAGCATTGTTACAACACTGATTAATGAACAAACAGTATGACAGGGATATCAGTGAGACAGGTTGGCCGTATATTGTCGCTGTGTATGCTGATTGGAGACCCCTTAAAGATGTGTTTTCATGTGTTAGCTTAAGGCTTATAGGACATAGGTTGTTAAATGGGTAACATCTATCTTGATGAAACAATGTGGACCAGACTTTTTATGTTTTGAGTTATGAGTTTACATTTGGCCAGAGTTATTTTATGGCAAGTAAACCCATCTTCAGTTGTGTGAAAGCCATGAAGAGAACTGATGTACAAGAACTGTGAATGTTTTGCAGAAAATAAAAACCTTAAAATACGCCTGGAGTCCTGCTCTAACTTTAAGGGTGTAACATATAGTCAGTGTGGGGACAGCCAAGGAAAAAAAATATTACTCTTAAGACTAATATGAAAAATCTGGGACAGATACTATTATATTTGGTGATGTGGTCCATGGCTATGGAGCTAAGAGTCCCAATACATTAAAAGAACAGGATTAGATCCATCCATGCACATGATGATTCAAACAGGCACATACTGTATTATTCACACATTAAAAAGACATGATTTAAAAAAGGGTTTGTGATGCATATACAGTTATATATTTGAGACTACCCTGGTACTACCCTGGGTAAGCAGTTTTTTTTAACAAGCCATGATTTCCCCCCCCCCCCATCTTTTATTGTCATTACACTGTTACATGAAGAGAGCAACGAAATTAAATCTCTGCATTTAACCCATCCCTTGGGATGCATTGGGCCAGTTTCAGCCAATAACAAGATGAACACCATGTTATTTTGGAGTACACGCAATCACTTGACCACGGTCTGTTTATGCTGCAATGCTAGACGGCATCAGACCACCTGCTTGCACCGTAATACAGCAAGATATTTGTATAAAGAATTTTAACAAAATATATGGAGAATCTGCCATCCAAACTTTGTCAAAAATATAGAACAGTTAGAAGTGGTGTTAAAACAGCGCCACACTGCAAAAAGGGTTCTCTTATTGCCGTGCATGATCCTATAATTTGCCTTTTAGCTTGTATTCATATAATCAAGACTGCCATCCTTCGCACATACCCTAACATGACTTGCACAATTATTTACTAAATCGCCACTCTTACTTTTCAGAAATAGAACTGAAGGCTTGTAAAAATTTAGACAGCTATTTTGAGTATACCAAGCGGGGCAAAGCGCTTAGTCATGCTGCTGGATGGAGGATAGCAAGGTGGACCTAGTGTACGTTGGGCTATGATAACAGCTGGCATGTTCGCTATTCAGATTAGGTGGTTTTCTCCTGGAATAGAACATTAGTTACTGCTTTGTTTACAAGAGTAGGTGCACCCTGTCCCTGGGGTTTGGAGGAGGAGGAGAGCGGTAGATTGTAGCCAGATGCCCAGCAGGTAGTGCACCAGAGTTGGGCAAAGGTGGTGGGTTCAGTTTAGCTCTGGCGGGTAGAGTGGAGAGCTGGGGACAGGTCAACTCTGGAAGTCACATGAAGAGAACGAATGATGAATTCTATTTTATTTAGTTTTTATAGCACCAACTCACAACACATGTTATCCCGAGGCATTTTAAAGTGACAATTCAACCAGACCATAGTCCGATTGGTTCAAACTAAACCAGCTGATTGCATCAACTCATTGACTTGAAAGCAATCCCTCACAACAAGCATGCTTTTAGTGATAGTATGCTTTACTGTTGCTACAAGCATGCCTATAACAGGAAGAAACATCCTGGACAACAAAGCTCAGTGTGAGCAGCCATCTGCCGACGCTGACTGGGGTTCAAGGAGATAAAAGCCGACATTGAAAAAGAAGCAGAATGATTTAAAAATCCTGTTCAGGGCTGCATTAAAACCTCTTTTTTTAAAAGGGTTATTATTTTCCTGTCCTCCATTTTGATTGAAAACTACTTGTTTTCTATTCCCTTTTTGTTTATTCACGAATATTCATCAGATGTCAGTAATATGGGAAGCAATGTCTCCTGGTGTTTGTCCTCTTTTTTTGTCAAGACCAAACTTAAAAGGGAATTAAAAAGCCCTTCATGCTTCCTTCTGCTGAGACACTGTACAAAATATGCTGATCCTGCAGAGTCAATGACTTTTTTTGTAGTACTTTGAGCTGATATGTTATGATTTAGCAGTATATAAATAAACTGAATAGAATCAAATTGAAAAGCTCATCAAAGTTGTTCCTTGTGTCATTACTTTCTATTGCTCTGATAAAAATCAAAGACTGTTCTGTAGGGGTCCTTGTCTAGATAAAGATACGAAATCTACCAAAGTTTATTTCTTCATGTGAGCGCAAGTTTATTTCCTCTCAGTTTGGCTAACATTAGCCTGTAAAGGACTCATTTGAATATACTAATTCCTAGAATTCACTGCAAGTTTGAAAAACATTACCAGAATAATTTAAACAAGCACACTATCACACACAAATGTCAAAGGTGTTTCCAAGACATTAGCCTGGTTCCAGTTATGTTACTGCAGTTTTAGGGTCATGAAGCTGAACCTTTTTCTGCTAATTTTTATAGCAGAACTGCTCCAAGAATTCATTGGACCCCAGGTCGGTAACTTTCCAGGCTTGGCTTGGTGCTCACACTGCAGCGAGAGGAATGCAGTGGTTGTTTTAACATTACAATGGCTTGGCAGGACTCAGCTGTGGCCAACCACTCACTCACAGACGCCGTCAGACATCCCTCCAGGGTGCCTCCAACAGTGTGCTTCACAGAGAGAAGGCGATTCAGAAAGTACCACGAGATATGTTTGAAAAAGTTCCTGAGAACAGGTCCTGTTGAGAGAAGATCTGCGGTGCTCAGCAGGGCTTCTCAGAGTCAGTTACAATGAGACAACATATCACATTAATAAAATGAGCCAATTTGTGCGCTGGGTCTTTAGTTTCGCATAATAATATGGGAACAAGGAGCCCCTGGATGTTTGATGAAAGCTCTGTTTACAGGATTGGAGAGAAGATGAAGAATGCATTCTTCGTCAGTTGGAAGAAAATTGGATGGGCCTACTTAAGAAACATATATGTCGATAGATAGATAGAAAGAATGATCCATGCTACATAGTTTAAAGAATTACATAACATGTTCCTTTGATTCATTGCCTCATGTGGATATGTCTTCATCCTCACAGTCCAGAGTCCACAGGTTACTGTTAGATAGGGTCAGTTAAAAAGAATCTAAATATAGGTCACCTGTTAAAAAATTAAAGGAATTCTTTAAATATTGGCTGCTGGTCTTAACAAGACTTACTTTTTTTAACTTTTATTTTGTATTTTCTTATTTTTATTTTGTTTTTCATTGTGGCACGATACATGTAGACTTGCACCCTAATCCTTATTTATATTGATATAATGTATATACCTGTATATACTGTATATATATTGTTTATTCTTAATGCACCTTTTTCCGCCTTGTTTGCACCTTCTGTTATTACTACGCCAAGATGTGACGAGGGAATTTCTCCGCTGTGAGATAAATAAAGCTCATCTAATCTAATCTAAAATGATATCATAACCCAAAACAAGTCCATATTCACAGGTTCCCAACTCTAACTCCTAATATATTAGATATAATTTAAAAGTTTAAGTAGTTTTTAGAATAAAAACTTATATGTAGCCTATACCTCTTTGACTTCTTTAGCAAAAGGGCCTTTTGTGGCCTATCCTGAGTGAGGAGGGTAACAGTAGTTGCCTTTACATGCATAAATCTCAAGATCATATTGAAATGTAAACAGTTTAAGTAAAGAAAGGAATAGACTGTTTATATGGACATAAGTGATTGTATTAAAATGGCCCTTTTGAAGCAGAAATTTGTTTCCATGACACCAGGTACACTTAAGGTCCATTTGCCTCATTCAGAATAACTTAATCCTGTCCAGCGTTTACATGCCTGCCAATCAGATTGACAGTCGGCATGAACCAACCCTCTCAGTAGGGTTACAATTTCATTGGGATACAGCTGAATATGATTAGAACATTCTGACTGGAATCTTACGACAAATTTTGAATCAGCATTTTTATTACAATTACCTATGTTAATGTAATTGTAGATGGAGACTTTCTTGGGTTTCTGTAAGCAACAACATGTCTCATTTATCTCTGTTAATTACTAAAACAAATAAACTGCTTTATCATGTTTTAAAAAGTATAGGGATGTCCCAGTTTCAGCACCATTTTGGACATTACTTCTTTCTTTGGGTAAAGGATTTCATCACTCGAAGAGCTTAATATGCTGATTTTTAAATGAGTTACTATTGTGCTTTAGTCATATTTGTTTAAAACATATTAGGAGAGCAGAGGTTTGAAAACAAATTTTTCATAAGAAGGATTTATATGATGAGGAGAAAGCAGTTAATGGAAGGCCTACATCTCCAGTTTTACCTTTGCATAATTTACAGAAATCTCACAGCTAGACTCAGTTTGCTTGCTGCTCCACTAATCCTTACTGACAGACAGTTTTGAGAAAGTGAAACAGCATGTTCCATATCCTCAATGCTGTGTGCAGGTTGTTTGTGTTTGCACCTAACCTTCCTGATTGCAGGGTGTGACTGCCAGGTGCATTCCCAAGGCTAAGACTCATTATGGTCCAATCAGGAGGAACATACAGAGGAGCAGAGCCCCTGGGGAAGATAGCAGGTATTTCTTCTTGTTTGTCAAGAGATAATTGAGCTTCCTTGTAAAGATATGAAAATAACTTCACCTTTGTTCTGTAGCTTACCTTCTTGTCATCTTCCCTACAGGAATTGCATTTCTCACCGTTTCAAAAATTTTATGGGAATATACCTCAATATCATCATCAGTCTCTGCTCACTCTACTGGATGCTGTTTTGAATCAACAGGAAGGAAGGAAGGAAGGAAGGAAGGAAGGAAGGAAGGAAGGAAGGAAGGAAGGAAGGAAGGAAGGAAGGAAGGAACCTTTAAAAACTTATATTTTTAGACCACAAATTGTCACTTTCACCTCCTGCTTTTGGGAAAGTTCAGTAAAAATAATTTAAATATTTTCAATGTGATCCAATTCTGTGACTAAATCCTAGTATTCTGTAGATGGCATTCAAGTTGTCTGGATCCAGACAAGAATGATCCAACAAACAGACAGTCGGCTTAATGAAAGGTTCTTTTAAAAGCATCTTTATGAAAAATATTTTATAAGCA
>NW_015151171.1:153649-160776 GCF_000732505.1 Cyprinodon variegatus
TATATACATATGTGTGTGTGATTAAATTAGATTAACTTTCATTTCAATTCTGTATCTTCAATTAAATTCAGTTTATTAGCGCTAATTCACAACACATGTCTCATCTCAGAGGCAATTCTACCACATCATAAAGTCAGATTGCTTCAAAGTTTTCTTTGCATTTCCCCTTCATGGACTATTGAGTCCATGTTCAGACGTTAGGGTTATTGTTACTCTACATCACGTACAGTTTGAACAATGTCATGTCATGTATCCATGAAGCAAAAAACAAAATAAGTTGGCATTATGCTCTTGATATGATACAGCATGTACTTTTACTGTTTCAAAAGTCTTTAAAAGATTAACTCCTGTTTATACTTGTTCAAAAAAGACTTCCT
Source organism: Cyprinodon variegatus (assembly GCF_000732505.1). Lineage (NCBI taxonomy): Eukaryota > Metazoa > Chordata > Actinopteri > Cyprinodontiformes > Cyprinodontidae > Cyprinodon > Cyprinodon variegatus. The sequence continues at coordinate 154,027 of NW_015151171.1, forward strand.
TTGTGTTTAACATATCTGTCTCTCACACATCTGACATGCCCAGGCAGTGGAAGTACATTCTCCCTGTCTAATGTTTGACAGCAGCAATTCATGGCTATTTGGCAGGTTTTGTCCCTTTTGCCTGCTCCTATTTCAAAAAGGAAAGACATCTGGTTCCAACAGGATTAAATCTAGGGCTCATGTTAATCTGTGCATTTAATGCACAAAGGTTGACATTTATGTCCACAATTATGTCAGAATCTATGCATTCTGTTTAGTTTCCTTTTACAATTAAAATCATTCACATAGTGATCAAATAAGATGTTACTTTTAGTTTGTAAAAGTCACAAAGTGTTACCTTGCTGCTACTAATGGGTACAGTTCTTGAAAATACAAATATTTCACACTAAGACCTTGCAAATTTAGGTCCATTATAGCTACAAATTTGGTATTTTATTGTGATTTTACATGGTTCATCACAAAAGGTTGCACATTACCTCAGACTAAAGGAGGAGGATGTCAAATTTTCAATATCTTTTTTGGAAAAATTTAACCAAAAAGTGAGACACGCTTTTGTATAACCTTTTTTTTTTTTTTTTTTACACTTAAATGCAACCTATATATAAAAAGCAAGTAAACTAAGCGTTTTGTTTTCCTTTTAAGTGTGGCAGTGGCAGCAACAACCATTGGGAGCGTGTTTATTCAGTTGGGATAAGGGAGATGGTCAAAGGTCATAGAAAAATATCATAAACTGACACAGATAGATATAGGTGGAGCAATTGTATTACTGTTATATTGCTAATGATGAGGTACTTAACCAGTTCTAGGACTGATTATATGAGTAGAGTAAATTAACAAGAAACATGAATCTTCAAACATGAGGTCAGAATTATATGAAAGAAAATATAAATGACATATATTGATAATTGTTATTACCTTCAACAATCAGATCTTCACTAAATTCTAACTACAAAACTGATCTATCTTTGAATTACATAATTTGATTTTAACGACTTGGTTCTTCCCTCCTTTTTATTCAACAGAGAAAAAGTAAGCTTATCCACGTTCTGGGAATTAAATGTTAAATATTCACTTGAGGAAAAATGTTAGCATGCTAAATGGAAATCATCCTAGTCTTTGGAAAAAAGCTGAAGTATAAAATTGATTATCCTGAAGCCCCCAGGAGATGTAGCATACTTCTGATTGTTATTTTTGCAATTACAAACAATTGTTTTTGTATGTGACAAAAATTATATCTTTGCTCCTTGTCTATGGCAGATAATTTTGTTTAACATTTAAAAGAAAGACAGAGGAGTAACCAGGGTTTAATATACAGAAGAATCTATGTATATACACTGTAAGATGGTTGCATTATAGAGGTGCTCACCTGTTGGTTTGGTAATGGCCTTAGTGGGAAAGGAGACCATGACTCCTATTCATGATCATAGGCTGTGTGGAGCTTGTTTGCTTTTTTTTTTTAGGGGTGAGAGTGAAGGAGGGCAGACAGGCATGTTAGTGTTAACCCTATTCTGTCTGATGAATTGAGGTTTAGAAAATCTGGGTGTGAAGGACATAAAGTTTTCAGTGTCAGAGCCTTCCAGGAAGTCCAGTATAGGAAGATGTCCTGGCTGTGAATACCCAGAATTTCCTATCGATAACACAGAGAAACAAAGCTGAATGGAAAAGACAACAAGTAACTGGCAGGATTACCACAGAGTGGAGAAACGATCCTGTTGCTGCAGTGCTCTTCATAGGCTGCCTCCCAATGAGCCTAATAGGCTGCACCTGCCACATAAAGCAGAACCTTTTCACAAAGCATAACTAAGTTATTAGCAAAGTGCTCAGAAACAATTTTCAGTACGCATTTTGCATTTTTATTAATAACTGATGTTTCCCATCTTTTCCATGGACAACCAAGAATCATTAAAACCTTTTCAGTTTTTAAGTTTAATGCAAAGTAAAGTATGACAGGCTTTTCCAAACTTAGATGAGATCAGTCTCTCTTAAAGAATTTGGAAACTATTTTGTTTTAAAAAAAAAAAAGCAAAATTAAGGTCAAAAATAGTTTCAATTCACAAGACTTTTCTTTCACTCTCATCCTCAGTCGCTGCCCTGTGATATTAATGAGCAAGGAAAATAAACTTGTCAAATAACTTCTAAAACAGTTATTATCACTAGTGCGGTCTCGATGTCAGTACCTGAGCCCTGTCCGATACTGGTATGGTATCGGTGCAACACTAATTATTACATCATGTTAGTATTCTTTTTTTTTTTTTGGTGCATTGTATTATGCTAGTTTTAAACAAAGTGGAATTATTACAAAAGTGTTTTTTCTATAAATGTTTAGTATAATGTATACATTTTTCTGCAGATTTCTAACCTAGATTACACAGACCAGGGGTCTTATTTTTGCATAAAAATGTAGAAGTACAAACCAGGGCCTAAAACTAGCATATGGTGACTTTCATGAAAATATTTTGATCTATAAAAATCAAACCTGTCATGAAAATGTGCAATCCCTAACACCAATTCTGACCCATCAATACTGGTTACACAGATTTGGCACTCCTGAATCGACCCATCACACAAATAAACCAAAAGTTAATAAACTAGCCAGAATTCTAAAGCCAAGTCTTTACAATGTTTGAAATGTTTCTTCACCATTACATTGCTCTCTCTGAAAACCAATTGGGTGGCATTTAATTTTTAAGGTAACAAGTTGTGTGGATATGAGTCAGATTCCTGTAAAAATATAAATATTAATGTAGTACATGTCTGGACTAAGATGGACAAATGGGAGAATTAGGAGGGAAAGTATTTTCAGGTATAATCCGGGATTAACCAGCCCATGATGGTGACTGGCTTATGAATGAACTCCCTACAGCATTCCTCTTGGATCTATGGGTAGAATTAGTTCCAGTATTGGACCTAAAGATCGTTGTAAAAAGTAAAGGATAACTGGGTGTATGGCTCAGAAGAAAAACAAATAAATAAGAATAACAAATGTTTGCACATATAGAATCTAAAATATAATTCATAATTATAGATATAAATAGTGTTTTGGCCACAGTCTTTATGTAATTATGATTGCCATACTGTGACATGTCCATGAAAATACCTTCTTTATCCATCCAATGGAGCTGACTTAAAAGTAAGCTATATTGGGCTAAAATACCTCCATTTTATTTCCAGCTATCATACAAGCTTGGTTGGCAGTTTTTGCTTATGAGATATTTTAGGTGTAGGGAGCAATTACCTTTACCCACATTGGTTGCTGATATCTTTTTTCCCTTTATAAACAAATTCATAATTTTAAAGATGAATTTGTATGTTTTCAGGTTACTTTGTTTGGTATTACCGTATTTTTAGCTTGCCCAAAAACCAAAAATTTAATTAATCTCTACAGAGTGAAATACATTTAGTGCAGCACGGTTTGTTTCTTCCATGAATTGTAAATTAAGCAAATTCCACAAACCATTGGTTCTCAAGAACAGTTTTACAATATTGTCACATGGGTCTTCACATATACATGGTTTAGTTTGCATGTATTGCATGTGTAAAGCAACCACATGGCACATCTGTTACACATTTACAGATTCTTCTTAATGTTGGAATCAGCTGCCTAACATAATTGCATTAGCTAGAGGGGATGCTCTGCTTTACTGTGATCTTCTTGCTTCCTCTTAAGGCTGGCGGATGATAAAAACACTGTGAAACCATACAAAGTAGCAGTGATGCTTCACAGAGAAATCTGTGAGTGGGCATTTTATTAAATACATCTTTTATATCACAAAAGCAGCAAAAACACATAAATCATCAGTTGAAGGAAGAAAAGCTGAGAACTCCATAAATGATGACATCCATGGTCGTCTGCTTTATGTCTTTTGACTCTCAACATTGCCAATAAAGCATCAATCCTCTGGTTTTTCTTTCTAAAAACACACATCTTATCGTGCCGTATGGATAGAAAATAAACCACTGAAATACAACAACAAAGGCAGAAGGGAGAAGGATATAAAAAAAAAAAAGACTCGCTGACAAGAACCATGATCACCAGTTTTTATGACTCAAATAGCAACCAGATGTGGATCATATGGTGTAATAATGCCAAGATCCATGTGGACAATCTAGAGAAATCTCAATATGGCAGCATAATACCTTTTGCTGTTGCTTCCTTTTTCATAAAAGAACTGAACCCAAACCTTTTTAGAGCAGGGAAGGAGGAGGACATTTTTAGCTCAACTGAACACATATTTCATTAGAACCAATACATCTGATTCCAGAATGTCTACAATGAGATTAAAGGCATTGTTCCTAAGATCATACAGTTTAAAAAATATACAAAAATGAAAAGCTTATACCCAGTATCTGGTTGTAATTGTAGCATCAATTGCAGGCTTTGTACAGCTGAACCATTTAATTTAGCTGAGTTTGGTGCTGGTATTTAAATGTAAATCTTAACATCTGAGATAGAAAAACAAAAACTAAGAGCTGTTTGGAGGGCACAATAATAGTTTATTATTTATAAGTAGTTTTTGAATTATTTATAGTAAAGCAGTCATATATGAGCACTTCTCAAAGTAGTTTATTAAATAGTTGTTCTGACATGGGCCCTTTTTTAGCCACCTTAATTTACAATGTTATGTAGTTTTAAACCTGAATAACAAAATTAAATCAGACCTAACTTAATGAACAGTAACAGGTCAGAAAACCAGTGTAATTTACTGTGTTATGGATAAACATGTTCTAATTAGTGAAAATAACTATTACATATTAGAATCAGTTGACAAAAGTCATATTTTATTGGGGATTTGAACATTGATTTGAACGAGAGCATCAGATGTGATAAAAAAACCAACAAGTTATAGGATTAACAGCAGTTTATAAAATTCATCAAAGACATCCATAAATATGAAAAAGACAGTAATGTAGCACTGAGACTAAAGTAGTAATCTAGTTGTGTTATAACTACAGCAACTTAGTGGACTGAAGGTGTAGTGTTAGTCTTTATATACATTTAAAAAAGTGCCCTGGGGCCCTCCGGAGTATTAAGAACAACTACAATACTAACATATATTAGGCAAAGTTACCTTTACATTTTTAAAGAAGCTCTTACGCTATCATCAAAATGAAACACAAAGTGGTATTTTACTTCATCCATACATGTCTCGGTAATCCTCATGATTTCTGCTCTCTGAGCAGCAGTTTCTCCTGTCCAGAGTGCCATCATTACGGCTCAGAGCAGAAATAAAGTTGCTCTTTAAGTATCTAATCTGAACATTGACAGCAACTGTTTAAGCAAAGAGGTATTGGACTTGTATTGGAAGAGTCAAACCTCTAGAAGTGGTGAGATATGGCAACATCACGAAACAGGCTACCCCATACAACGAAAAAAGTGTCTTTCTTCATAGCTGGGAGAAAAACAACTATGTAAAAGTTGCTTTATGGATGTTCAATATGAGCAGGTCATCCTATTTAAAACCAAAATTTGATGTCCTTTTTTGTGCTTTAAAAAAGTGAACTATTTATAAAAAAAAAAAAGAAAAAAAAAAGAGATAACAAATACCAAAAATCAAGTGTAACATATACTTTGGGCTGCCAACAACACAGATTTGTGATTTGGACAAGACTAAGATTATCCTTGCAGACAAACAGGAAGAATGTCACAACCTTCAGCAGCTCGAACAACAGCTGCCTTGCCTTGTACTATATGTGATCTAGGCCTTTGGGTCTGTTGCATAATGTTGTGTACAGTATGTAGCTCTGTGTGTGCTCAGGGCTGCAGCCAAATTACTTCACCGCAGTGGAGTGGATTGTGGCGCCAACAACTATATTGCTGGCTTTGGTCCACTGCTTTCTATCCCCCTTTTTTTTTTTCCAGGCATGCACAAGCATAATCTGATGCTGAGCTCTGCACTGTAACTGAGTCAGCTGCAAAGTATATGAAATGTGCAGAAAATAGAAGATACTTTTTGTAAAGTGTGCCTTTGTCATTAGCAGTGGACCCGGGAGTCTCCTCAAGTTGTAAGAGACCTCTGATTTTGAAGCCAAAGCCTCAGAGTTTCTGTGTAGAATGTTGCTTAGCGCCGCTGCCTATTTACTGTCTCATTTATTCTAATTTGCTGTGGACCATTTACATAGTTACTGTTCACAAGAGCCCTCACACTGAGGCTACATTAACTTCAGCAACAAGCCTTGAACACATGTATTAGCCTGTATCCAAGATAACCAGACAGTTTTCTGCAGACTGCACACAACAGTAACACAATGTTCACAAAACAAAAATCGATTGCTCCAAAGTGCTATGGGGCCACAATCAGGGATTTTTAAGTGAAACCAAACTTTGTCCAGGATGCAGGATGAAGAACATAAATAGTTTGCAGATATATTCTATACACCACTATTATGCAAAAACATTTAAAATGGAAAAATTCGCATAACTAATGCTTACTCTTCAGCTGTTGCCAGGTCAATGAAAGACACAATTTTTTAAAAATACAAATGATGAAAGTAAAAGTTTTTTTGCTAATAAGCTGTTGAAAATTAGAAGTATCAATTGAAACGATTAATTTGACTGGTGAGCAATGTGCGGAGTTAAAATGTTGTTCTTGATCTTTATATTTGTTCAGTTTGTGTCTTTAAAGTATAAAACATTTTAGCTATCTAGCTCAAAATGTACAATTTGCTAACCAAGGCAAAAAAAAACACAGTCAGATTTTTTCTGCATTACTTTTGTTTCTACTGGCATAAACAAGTGAGTTACTTTCTAAT
>NW_015151171.1:161916-219069 GCF_000732505.1 Cyprinodon variegatus
TCTGGAAAGAGCTGATAGGGCTCAATTTAGAAGGTGGAACTAACCCCCTGGTTCCACACACTCCGTCAGCGGTTTGCTCCGCCCCGCTCACGTATGTTGTACGGAGTACTTGTCTGTCATGTTAACCAATGAGAACTATTCCACCTCCCCCCGCTACTCCTCCACACGTCACCATCCACGTACTTATTCTCCGTCTGTCACTTTCAAAATACAGAGCCGATCTATTTTTCTCTGCTCCGGACTGGCCATGTCAAGATCTGTAATTACAATCACACCAAACAGGAAAATGAAGGTCGAGAGGATCCAGTTTGTCAAATCAAAATGGTAACGACAGATCAGTAACGACAAATTAGAGCATAATTATTATATATACCCCAAAACTAAAACAATTTCTTTAAATTATTGGATGCAAAGTATTGGTACTTCAACATAGCAGGAAGCAGATTTCATCATCTCGATCAAAATACTTATTTTATACCGAGAGGCTTGAAAGTTTCAGAAAATCCAGCCAAAACGCTCAAGAGCGGATCTGTCAACCAAAAAAAAAAAAACTTATTGCAGGCATGGATGAAGAGATGCTGATTTTGAAGGTAGAGAACAAACATAGCTCATATAAACCATGTATGATCCTAGTTATCCCTGTTACAAAAATCCAAAACAAACAGAAAATATTTGGGCCGGTTACAAAGGATGTAGGATTTTGGGATAACACAGTCAGCGTCATCAGGTTAGAAGCAACTAAATAAGTATGGATGTGCTGCAAAAAACTTGTGACACATTGTTTTAGCAAATACGTCCTTTTTAAAAAGAAAAGACACTAAAGCTGCCTGTTGCTGAGGCTATAAATGTAACTCAATCTCACTTAGAACATCAGAAAGGGCATTATTAGAACATTGCTCCTTTGCAGTCGCCATCTTGTTGTTAAACTAGTTAAAAAGGAGAAGCTGAAGATGGCCAGATCTGCGAGAGTCAAAAACGGTTTACCAGACTGAATTACGCTCTTTGTCATTCACTCTGGCTAGTCTAGTTTTTTTTGTGCAACTTTAATGATTACATGGTGCATTATAGAGTCATGCTTGAATGGAGTTTTTTGAGCACCAAAAAGCAGAGATTAGGTGGCAGAGGTGATTTAATGACAGAACTAAGGCAAAATCCAAAACCAAAAACCAAAAGACCAGAAAATGTCAGGGAAAACTCATGTGGGGAGCCAGAGATGAGCAAGCAACTAAAAAGTCAAAAAGAAACCAGCAAACAGTGACTGAACATAAGGTGTATAAATGGGAGACTGAACAAAGACCAGGCTAATCAGCAGATATAAGGCAGGTGTGGACAGAAGAGAGTAGAAGGGAGCTAGTGGAAAGGAGACAGGCACAAGGGGGCAACAGAGAGCAACCAAAGACTGCTTAAGGATACATAAAATTGAAAAGAAACCAAAGGATCAACAAAAGAGAATAACTGATAACATAAAACAAAAAAAACTCAGAATCCCAAAAGGGGAGAACCATAACATATAGAGTTTAATTTGTTGGAATACCCACTTCTGTCCTAAATCTTATTCTAAATAAATCTTAATAAATATTCTAATAAATCTTAATAAATCTTTCATTACTGTAGAAAGTGTGAACCCAAATATCTGCAAATTGTCTTATACAGTAAGACCTCCCAGACTAACAGGAAGAAACGATCTCTACTCAAAGGCAGTTTTTGCTGATATCTCTCCAATGTGTTATCATGTTGTTACACAGCTGTGCGCTGAAGACCAAGAAGAAAGCCAATGTTTTTCACCAGTTAAACAAGTTCATGTAATAAACTGCACCTGGTAGCTACTTTCTCCTAAGTCCTATCAAAGCAGCCCTGGAGTTTCAGATGGTGTTTACTGTAATTATGGGAAAGATGTTATTACATCCAGAGTGGTCAATTGTTCTGGTTATACAGAACTCTTGTGTTTAGTAGAATTCTTTCAGGTCTACAGAATATTGCTGACTATTACAAAGTTTGCAGAAAACAAAGGCAATATTGTTGGAATTAAAATGGCACAGCAGTAAATTATTGTATGCAGGAATTGTTGGTGTCTTTATTAAAAACTACATTTGGTCTATAAAAATAAAAGTGCAGCTGCATCGCTGCGGTAACAATGGAGTGATTGTATAATTTACTAAGGCTATAAACTCTCCAAACAGATTTATGATTCCTTTAGTGGTTCCCCATGAACCTCAAGGTAGTAATATTTTAAAATATATCATATAGATAAACATTATTTGTTTTTATAAAAGCTTTGTTGAAAAAAACATCTTGTGATTACGACATGGGTGGAAAAGCCTACTTTATGTGATAAAAAAAAAAAAGATAAATTAATTTTATTATAGTAACATTTTGACCAAGGTTTTTCTTTATAATATGTAGTGAACTGCATTGCATTATTGGCTGTAATAATTTTAGTTGGAACAGAATCATTCAATCTTTTTTTATTGTGGTGGACTCCATACCGTTTTCCTGTTGGATTTTTATTGTGCTTTAACAAATGGTGATAGAGAAGTGCATCAGAAAAGCTGGATATGAATCTGCAAAATATCTAATCAGTTCTGGAAGAAGACTACATTACTGATCTAATTGGTTGTCTGACTGAAGCACTTTGTGTTCTAGACTAAAACGTTATCTGTAAAATCCTAAGTAGACCAAATATCAACCTCATCTCTCATTGAAGTCCAGTTGTCATCTGCTAAATTAGACGCTTAAGATCGTTATGTCCTGGATTTTCTGGTCCTTTGTTTCCAGGAGCTCTGAAGGAAAAGAGCAAGTCCCTTTGTTTATACTCCAGTTACTTATTAGCATTGTTTAGTACTTCTGTGAGACTGTAAGTAAAGATTGTTTTTCAGTGTGTTAGTTAATTGGTACCAGCACTATCAATGTATAACTGTAATCCAAACTCAAAATGTTTTGTTGGTGTCAAAGCAAACCAGAATTTAGCATCAGCAGTCAGTTTTCTAGGTTTTGGTTTTTAGGAATAGATATTCAGGTTAAAAACTAAAAGCCTGACAGCCTAGTTTTTTTCTCTGTTTTTCCTTAAAGGTCCTACATGTTTTTCTCGAAGCCTCCGTCAAATATGGGTAAATATATACTATGCTGAAATATACTGTAGCTTTTGGCACTATGAATATACATCTGTTGTGAAATATCCCTCCGCATCTTAAGGCAGCCAGGAAGGATTTTCTGCCCTTAAAGCTCTTTTCATGGCTCCTGTAGCCTCCCTGTCTCTGTCTCAGACTCCAGCTTTGGGACTGTTTCCAGGCCTGACCTCTGCTTAATGGCCTATATGTTCCTTGTGTTAGCTACACACTCTGTATATAAGATCCCTTTGTTTACATTTTGAGTTTGTTTACTTTATTTATTTTACCTCATACTTTACTTCTACTTTGTTTATTAAAGTTTTTTTTTTTGACATTTTGGAACATCAGGAGGCACCCTCCAAGAGGAAGTCTTGCATAAAATAAACGTCTTTTGGTTTTGTTTATCTCTTTCTTCGTCTTGATACGATATTCAGGTCATTTCCTAATTCTCACTGCTTAAAAAGTAAATTTTTTAGTCATTTTTCACCCATATTACTCCTTATTTAGAAAGATTTAATTGCTTAACATATCTATGTTATATTTAATTTACACTTTTAAAAAGAAAACCCTAAGTATAGAATGAATTCCCCAAAATCATACTTTTATCTACAAAAAAAAAAACATAAATTTCTCTAAACTGCCATTCTGAGCATGATGAGAAAGAAATTTTGCTTGGTGGGCTTTGCTAAAAAAGCGAGATACAACCAGGCAGTACAAAAAGCACTTAAAATCTCCAGTTACCTGAGGTTGTGCATACTGTACACTCCCATACTTCTTCATTGTTTTCATTAACTTTTATAGTTTTGTTTGTTAATGCTGACAAGTTAAAAGTGAGTTTCTGGCGATAAGTTTAGTTCAAAAGGCTCCTAGCAGTTGCATGCATGTCTGATTCAAAGAGTATAACACATCTGTCCATCTGCACAACAGCAGACACAGCGCTAGCAAACAAGCCCCCTCCATAACCCCTCGCTGTGAATTCCTTAGATTCACGGGACCTGAGGGCATCTTTGAATGAAGGCTTAACTCCTTTTTTTTTAACAGCTCTCTCCTGTGCCTTTCAAAACTGCACGTGCTTGTCTGATTCATAGCCTCTTTTCTTAAAGTGCTGTTAGAGAGAGTGTAAACACATAATGTAACCACAGAGCTCCTACGCAACCATAAATAACATGTGGTGGAAGGTGGCAAGATTGGAATCGGGATGAATGTGCAGCTTTTTATTTGCCTCCTATGGGCAGGTACATGAACATACATGTGTCAGCTAAACCACACAAGCACATAGGCATACTGTGAACACACCACATACACCTAAGCCTGATTACATAAGTCAGCCTGTATAAGAGAAAGGGACACTGTTCAAAAAATAGGACTTTTTGCCAGCTGTGACACTGCAGGTAAAAGATGGCAAACTTTGATTTCCCTTTCCCGAGTAAAATAAAAAATCATCCTTGCCTCCCCAACTGTATCCCAAGAAAAAAACTACAACAGTATTCTATAGAAAGATAATCCTGGGTGTTATGGTTACATAAGTTTCCTATCACACTAAATTTTCTCACTTGGGCATTGAAACACTCAAATTCACCTTATGCCCTTCCATGCCAAAAAAAAAATTATTGTTTTAGGGTTTAAGGTAATATGCAAAGGTAATCGTATCTCTTTAACTTCCTATTTACCATAAAATATGTATGGTTAGCTGGATTTAATATGCAAGACCCACAAAAAGCATAAATTCTTCAAATGATATTAATACATTTTTTATTTGTTTTAAACAACAAAAGTCTGAACCCTGTGGCAGGCATTAAAGGTGACTTTAACTTTCATCAAAATTAATATTTACAAAAATATAATTTCACAGAAAATCTAAAATGATAAAGAATAAAGATATGAACTCTAAAGAAAAAATGGCAATAAAGTTATGCTTAAATTTTGATATGAAAATAACAAGCAATATTTACCTGTGGTTACGATTCTAACTCACCTTGCAAGCAAGATGAATTGTTGTAAAATTTGCTAATTCAAAAACTCTGGAAAATACATCTTGCCAGAAGCCAACAGATGCGTTTGCCTTGATACAGAAATGTTTGGAACCTTTGAAATGCAGTGGTAAGTCAAAGCGTCAACCTGAGGAGGACAGCAGAAGCAAACAAAGATGGCTGAGCCAGTTTAAGTGTTGTGTCCACAGATCTGTTTTAGTTTGGAGGTTTTGTTCTTTTTCTCTCACCTTCATTTCATAAATACTCCCTTCCTCTCCTTTCCTCTGTCTTCGAACCAGTCAGACAAGCAACCATCTTCACCAAACTAGATCTTCGCAATTCGTACTATCTTGTACGAATTCATCAAGTTGATGAGTGGAAAACGGCTTTTAAAACAGAAGACAGACACAGCCAAGCTCCAAGCTGTAGTGGACTGGCTGGTTCCAGAATCCAGGAAACAGCTCCAACGTTTTCTGGGCTTGGTCAGTTTTTACAGGAGGTTCATCTGGAACTTCAGTGTGATTGCTGCTCCCCTGTCAGCTCTCACCTCCACTAAGTGAACTTTCTCCTGGTCACCTTAGGTAGACAAGGCTTTCACGGACCTCAAAAAGATCCTTACTCAAACCACCATTCTCATCCACCCTGAACCCTAAGAGCAGAGGTGGATGCCTCTGATACAGGGGTTGGAGCTGTCCTCTCTCAGAAATCCCACCGTGAAGATGCACCCCTGTGCCTTCTTCTCCCGCCAGTTTTCACCTCCAGAGAGAAATTACAACATTGGTGATCGAGAGCTTTTGGCCATTAAGCTTTCTCTTGAGGAATGTAGACTCTGGCTAGAGGGGACTGATCTCCCTGTTATACCTTCAGAATGCTAAGCGACTCAACCTCAGACAATACCGATGGATTTTATTCTTCTCCAGGTTCAACCTTAATATCACCTACTGTCTGGATTCTCGCGACATGAAGGCAGATGCTCTGTCACGTCGGTGCTCCCCTGACAAACCTACAGAATCTCCCCAACCCATACTTTCCCCCTCCTGCACCATTGGGGGCAGCTTTCTTGGGACCTTGAGACTCGCATCCAAAAAGCATTTAAAGATGAGCCTGATCCAGGAGGCAGTCCTCCAAATGGCCTCAATATTCCTGTGTCTGTTGTTTCTCAGGTCATCCAGTGGGCTCACTCATCCCGTTTCCCTTGTTACCCTGGTGACAGGAGAACCATAGGGTTACTCTGCCTATTTTTGGTGGCCTTCCCTTAACAAAGACGTTGCTGACTTTGTTGCTGCTTGCCCCAGTTGTGCCCGAAACAAGAACCTTGGTCACATATTGCTGTTGATTTTGTCAACGGTCTTCCCATCTCTAAACATAAGACCACCATTCTGACCATAATCAACAGGTTTTCAAAATATTGTCATCTCATTGCCCTTAAGAAACTACCATCTGCTTCTGAAACTGCTCGTCTGTTGTTTTTCCACGTCTTCCTACTCCATGGCATACCTACTGAGATAATCTCGGATTGTGGGACACACTGTCTCCCAACGGTGGAGAGATTTCGGCTCTGCTCTTGGAGCTTTCTTCGGTCAATGTGAAAGGCTGAACCAAGAACTAGAAAATGCTCTTCATTGCATTTGTGCCTCCAATCCATCATCCTGGAGCATACATCTACCCTGGGGAGAGTATGCCTACAATTCCCATATTTCAGCTGACACAGGACGGTCTCCATTTGAAGCATCTCTGGGTTTCCAACCTTCCTTACTCCCTTCCACCTTCCCATACACTGTTCTACCATCAGTTGGATCTCATCTAAAGAACTGTCATCATATTTTTTAACCAGACCAGGGCTGCTCTGGATTGCACTGCAGCTCAAAACAAAAGAATAGCGGACAGTAAATGCATCCCTATTCCAGACTACTCAGTGAGTCAAAAGGTCTGGCTCTCCTCTAGGGACTTTCCTCTTAAAGGATACAAGAAGAAACTCTCCCCTAGGTTTCTGGGACCCTTCACCATCCAATCAGTTATCAGTCCTACAACTGTCCGTCCCAACCTCCCATCTGATCTGCACATTCATCCAGTGTTTCATGTTTTACAAGTTAAACCAGTTCTGTCAAGTGCCTTGTGCCCTCCGGCCAAGCCCCCTCCACCCGCCCGGATCATTGATGGAAATCCTGCTTTTACGGTTCGGCATATTGTGGATGTCCACTCCTCCCAAAAAGCTTCCTTCCATCCTCTACAAGCGAGCTCACCTGTCTGTCTACCCTATAAAGCAAACTAAAGAAGCAGAACTAAAGCTTTTGGTTTGTCACTTTTTAATTGACAATTTCTTTATGTCAATAGTATGTCTGTTAACAATATTGTAGGTATATTGTGGTCAGCCTCTGTGGTCAGTGTTTATCAATGTCATACACTGCCTACAAGCCTACATATTATAGTAGTAATATGTTTTATCCTACCAAAATTAATTCAGCTATACATGAAAAATGTTTGTACCTATTCAAATTATCTATCTTTTATTTTTACTCTTTATTACACATTGAAGGTACCCATAACAGTAAAAGCAAAAAATGCTCAGTCACATACTTGCATACAGTTAAAAACCTTTATCAAACAGGATTTATTTGCTTCAGAACATCTGTTAAGCAGTTTTTAGAATTTCATGTTTTTCATGCCCTCCAATATCTTTAGCATTCCAGCGATCTGGATTTTTCCTGTGACTAACTTTTAAGGAAAGGAATGTTTTTTTACTTTTTATTTTGATAAAGTGTAACATATTCTCTGTGGGGGAGCAGATGTAGCAACATTTTAAAAAGTCTGCTCTTTTAACTGATATTATTTAGAACATACATTAAAATGTCATACCTGAAAGCCTTTTCAACCAGCTTTCTAACTTTTCTGTGAAGCAGTTTTGCCTACAGTTTTCTCTACTTTTAATACAATTGCAGTCACTAGAGTAAAGATCCCAATCTTCATCCTGATCAGTGATCACGAGTCAAAGGTTCCTAATAACCCGGATCCTATGAATGGCCAAATGGCAGCCCACTCTCCTGTGACTCCCAGCAAAATCCCCTCCAACTCCCAGCCACTGGAATGACCGCCTCTTGCATATTGTTTTACTCTGACTCCACCCTTTCACTGACTTACAGAGTCTGACCAGGAGATGATGCTTAATAGATCTTAATGTCCACAAATCATGACAGAAAGAATAGTTTAGTTCAAAGATTGATGGTTAAAAAGCAATTGTAGGGCACCAGCCAAGGGCATATCAAGGAAAGTGGGGTAATTTTGAATGCCTACTACTGTAAGTATAAAGGACAAATGTAAAAGCTTTACCTCACTGGTGCATTAGCACCAGTTTTTGCCTCACTCCATAGACTTCTGCTGCGCTTACAGCATTGATAATTGTAAGTATAATTCACAAGGAACTAGCAATTGCTTTATGCACAGAATGCTTATCTTTGTAAATCAGCTATTTTTAGAGGACTAGGTTACCAACCAGAGCTGGCTGTGGAGCAGCAACAGCCTCTACAGCCTGCTGTGGCATATGAGATCTGCCAAAACCCTTGAGCATGGTGCAGAAGAACTCCTTCTTTGTGCTTTGTTTCCATTGTATTTGCTGTTAATACATAGATGTTATGTCCATTAATACAACTTACTATTTTGCATAGATCACTGTATCATTTATGTCATATACATTTGTTTCATTTTGTCGTTTCAACATTTTAGTTACCTTTGTTTTAATCAAGCTTTAGAAGGTTTGATATAGTCTTTATTTGTTTCTTCTGTTATCAGATACAACAATTTGTCTAAAACATACATGTTTTGAAAGCTGGCATTCATTGACCCTTCAGCATGTCAGGTATATTAAATATCTTATATATCTTAAACCCACCCTACACTGCAATAACTGAAAAAAGGTTAAAACTCTCTTAAGATAAGATGATTTGCCCTTTATTTGAGCAGTTAAGGAAGTTGCCATTAAACTAAGATAATGAAGTTGTTTTATCTTTTGGGTGGGGAATCTCCACATCTTGTACATCTCAACATTTTATAGATTTTTTATTTATTTTTTGTTAATTGTTTATTTTCTTAATGGGAACCAGTTTGAAAACTAATATAATAAGCAGTACACAGCTTTTGGTAGTGGAATTTCATAAATCTATCTAAGGCTGCCTTTAGCCCTCAGAAAACATCTGGAAGAAGAAAAAAAAACAAAAAAAAAATGCTGCAAGCCCAATTCCTTCAACACAATTTCATAATATATAACTATGCACTACTCTCTTTACGGAAAACCCCTAAAATCCCAATAAAGTTTGTTGTTGTTTATGAGGAAAGGAATAAATACTTCTGCAAAGTATGAAAAAACATACTGCATGATCTTGCAGACTGGATAAAGTTATAAAATGAACCCAGCGTGGCCAATGATTCATTAGCTTATATCTGCTCTAAGGCAAGAGGGCAGTTAATAAATAACTAGGTGGAAGTTGTCTGATCATATAGTTACTGTGCAACAGGCTAGTGACAACACTACATTAAACAATGCTTTTAAAGTCTAAGCTAGGTCTTGAGTTCATATCCCAGCACTGACTTCTGGAGTTCTTGGCCTTTTGGCAATGTGCCTGCAAACTCTTAGAGAGCTCCAAGATGTGATTTTGATAAAGCAGAACAAATTGGTGAGAGAGGAAAAAAAGTGGGAATGATGCAAATAATGGCATCCGTCTTCTTACTCTGTTTATGTCATCAGACCCAGTGGACGCCCACAACGTGAAACATATGTTAAGGTTGACAAGAATAGAAAAGAAGGCGTAAAGAATGGAGAAGCCAAGAGACTTAGACAGATGCTCTCACAAAAAAAAAAGTTACCACTATTTACACACAGGGTCATAACTTTACCAGTTTTCTCTTTCTTCCTGAGCAAAATAAACATTGCCTTTCATTGTTTGTTTTTTTATGTCAAAAATGATATTAAACAAGTTGGAGAGATAAAAGCAGGAGAGGGAGTTGTCTACATGATGAATTGAGGGCTTGGCATGCTGCCTTAGGGTAATGAATGTTATTGGCAGCTAACACCTTGGCATACCAAACCACTGTTCGCTTACTCTGACTTTGAAGTGCAAGCTTTTTTTGGCTTCACTTATCATCCTTTATGAGGGTGTCAATCATCTCAAGAAAGAATATTACAGCATTCAGCTGCCTTTATGATGGACCTGTGGCAAAAATAATTTGATTGCAGAGTTTCTCTAAAAACAAAAGTTGTGCCAGATGTTATCATCAAAAGATTGTGGGTCTGCAAAAATTAAATGATAAGAATGATTAAGTCAAAATATGCTATTGATGTGCATGAAAGTCTGCACCAGTATGAAAAGGAAGCAACTTTTACAATTACTGTTCATCAATATATTCCTATAATGCTTGAAGATGTTTACATATAGCTATCAAAAGAATATCCTGAGGTCTGATTGTAAAACCTGCTCAAAAATCTTTTCTCTTTCTGGTGTTTTTATCAAACATTTGTAATTCTGATCATCCTGAATACACATTTTCATACAGATTAGATTGGCAAAGCGTTTATTATATGATATCCAAGTTAGGAAAGCTGCAGGGAGGGGAATGGTACAACTGAAGCTTTTCTGCACAGCAGACTTAGCATGCTATACTGAATGACTCATGAATGATCTTTAAAATTGTAAACCACACCCATGTCAATCACTCTTCGACTGTGGTCCATTTAGAGGAAAAGTATTTCATTAAAAACCTCAAATCCCTGTTAGCTAGTCTTTATTCTATATTGAGGAAGATACTTTATTGTACCTTCTGCAGAGTGTGTTGAGAAGGTTATGTCAGAGTAAAAATGTAAAATTTGCTCATTCTTGTCGTTTTCAAAAGAAATGTCTGTAATGTGACAGTTTCTGCAATGATCTAAACACATTTGCAGATAAATGAACTTTAAAATAATTTAACTCTTGAAATGGATTAGGAAGTAAATGTAACAAAACTTTCACTTTTTGGTTGTTAATTTCTCTTCAAAGCTAATTCGTTAATGCATTTCAAACATCTGGAAAAGGTGTTGCATTGCATCACAGTGTGACACAACACAGCAAATGGGAATCTTGTAGCTTTTTACCCTTGCTACCTAAATTGCACACAATGGCCTTGACCTTTAAAAGGTCTGCAAATATAACAGGGAGGTTAGCAAAAAACAAAAAGTGCTTGATTTACTAGTCTGTATATGTTCCAACCCTTACTGGTGGTGATAAGAATCCGAATCATTTTTATTGGCCAAGTTTATGTGTACAAAAAAGGAAATTCACCATCACGTTTCCATAGCTCACACTGTAAATAGACTAAAGACAAGCAAGAGTACCTTAGAAAATTGTTGTAGGGATAAAGAAGTTAAAGGAGCAGTATGTGCAAAATGTTGGTGTACAGAAAATCTCTTTTTAATAAGATAGAAAGCAGCAGAGTGTGGATTGATTGATTGATTGACTTTATTGATCTCACAATAAACTTATTACATCAGCTCAAATAGTTAAAGAATAAGAATGTGCCAAAGGAAGAAAAAAAGGTGCATGGGATATATCCTGTATATACAGTGTGTACATGACAGCTTTTTTTTTTTCTCTTTTGATAGCTGACTATCAAGACTGATGTTTTCATGGTGTTCGTCAGTTAGCTCATTTTGGCCAATAGGTTTCGGCTGCACTGACCGAAGGTTAAAAGATTAAAATAGGCAATGACCAGAATGTGTAAGTTCAACAGAGGTGACTGGTTGCATTTTTCCTGGCCGTGGACCTGTACAGGCTGTGGATAGTGGGATTGTATGCACAGCTTGAGCAAATCAATCACAAATAGCACAACACTGAATCAAAACTAATCAAACTCAAAAGAATAAGACTAAACATGGACTCTTTTAAACTTTGACTCTATAACTTGATCACATCCACTCTTGGGGCTGTACGTTTTTGAAATTAATTAGAAATGAGGAATTCAATAGAACTGGCTGAAATGAAGCTCCTCCTATCGTCTCACCATCAATAGCACTGACTGATAGCTGGCTAGCTTAGCTTATCGTTATATTATTGGCCTTCACCGTTATTCTAGATCACGTGCATTGTATATGATACTGTAATTTTTTTTTAAATACAAAAATACTGGAAGAAAGTCTTTCCTTTTTTATGGAATGGTGACTCCTATTTAATCACAAAGAGATCCATATTTTTGTTAAATTACTTCAAAAGTACAATTCATAGCATTGCTAGAGGTTTCTTCTCGTTTAAGAAAGTTTTTCCTCTCCACTGTCGCTGCAAGCACACTCTGTGTTAGGGATTGCTTTTGAGTCAATGAGTCGATGCAGTCAAATTTGACTGTATTATCTGGTGAACTGTAAAGTGACTTGAAATGACATGTTGTGCATTGGCGCTATATAAATAAACTGAATAGAATTTAGTTACTGTAATTTTATTGCCAGTTAAACATAACATTTACTTGGTTCACTTGTCCTACCACAGACACACACAGATACACACACAGACAAACAAGAATGATGCAGGTAAGTATACAATGTTTTTGAATGTGTAGTTGTTCTATGAAATAATTATCTAATTTATTAAAGGAAGTTTAAGTGAGAATCCAGACTGAAAGACTTATTTCAGCCTAACTTCTCATCCAATCACCTTCTGCTGCTTTGCTGCTGCTAGTGTATCAAACTTGTGCATGCCTCTGCCATGGCCAGTCAGGATCTAGGATTGTTCCGCCAAAAGCAATTCTGCTCCATCAAGCTGCAGCCCTCCTTCACCCTCTCTCTTCTATCAACTTTGTTTGTCTCTGGCTCCCTCACACCTTTCCCTGTCATTCCACCAATGTCAGGCTCCTGGGGGGAAGACATATTTATCCTAATTCCTTTGCTCAATTATAACAACATAATTCTCTATGCTTACATCTTCCACCGGGGTTAGAGTACCAATTGCCATATTTTCTAACCTGACAAAAGCCAGATTGATGCCAAATAGAATAAAATGTAGGTATGTATTGATCTGGGAAGCCTCTTGTAGAAAGAGTTCAGAAAAGGGAGTAACAATCAGTACAGGTTTGACGACATGGAAATGAATGAAATGGAAATAGATGACAGGTGCTTTGAGTGAGAATTTAATACCCTGCACTTAAAATACAACATTGCTCAATACAATTTTACAGGAACTTGCCTCTCAAGTCATGTCAGAAAAATATCTGACATGTTGGCCATGAATTCAAAAGCAAAATCTAAGTTGTTGATGACTCGTACAACCTGTAAAGTATGTTATTGTGTCCGTGATACGTGAGACCAAAACAACTATAAACCTGCTTTCACTTAGTTAGAGGATGACCTACTTTCATTTTGATTTAAGTGCTGTGATTCACTGTCAGATGCTTCTCACTGATTTTAAGATAAAATCATTGTCAGTCCAGATAATAATTACCCATTAGGCTTTTTAATATAAAAACACTTAAATTGGTTTTACTTTTCGTGTAAAACCTCCTGTCTACTCCTCAGCTGTTGACTCCTCGGGAGTAGACAGCTATATCAGTCAAGAAGAGCCAGTTGTTTCCTGTATTACTTTGGTTAACAATTAGAATTTTTTATACTGATCTAGGAATCAAGGGTCTGAAGTCTTTATTACTACAGATGATATCAGTTTTAATTTATGCAAGTACATGGAGGCAAACTATTGCACCCACAGTAAGAAACCTGTTGGACACACCAGAAAGACTGAATGATTCAGTTCAATGACTTCATCCAAGTCAGTGTGCAGACAGTGCCAATCTATATCAAAGTCTGTGCCATACACAGCAGATAAGAGATAAAAACAGAAATATGTTTGTCAGTGATTGTATTGATTTGCTTGTGCAAAACTGTTTTAATTTGTATGGCCTTGTTTTCTCCTATATTTGAGGAGGGAGGGGTTCATTGCGACCAACAAGGTCCAGTATTCCAGGATTCCACCTGAAAGCGAGCTACAAAGTGGCATTCCCAATGGTGCTAGTCTAATCAAATTAGTCAGATGGTAGGTGTGTGAGCCACGGTTAAATAAATTATGCAAAGGTATTTGCATGATGCACCAAATCTAGTTCAAATCTCTGGCTCATGGGTCTCATTAGTGAATGTACCTCTTCAGTATGCCATGAAGTTTGGCAAAGGCTTGAGAAGCAAGCCTTTCCTTTGATTCAGCTGTTTGATATGGAATACATCTAAAACCTCCAGGATAGTAGATCTTGAGGACCAGGTTTGGAGAGCCCTGCTCTATCCTCTTGAATGGATCACTTTATATTATGTATAGAATATATATGATATTCCAACACTACTACAGGTTAGGAATAAAAGCATTTATTATCCATGTGTAAGCCTCATTTAAAGCATTAAAGTAAGGGTTAATAAAGCAGAAAAACATGTCACAAGCAGGAGCATAAGTGAAAGCATTATGTTAAAAAGACGTAACTGGTAAAAGCAAATACAGCAAATCTGGGTTGAATTTTGTCAAAGAAGATATCAAATTGTTTTTTTCCCTGTAAAGCCTGTGAGAAGTAATGACATATTGCATTATGAAAGGGGGCAAGTAGATCACTTTTGCTAAGGGGGGACATTTCTAAGAAAAAACAGCAAAGATGGTTGGTGGAAGACTGGTACAAAGTCGTTTTGTCTGATAAATGTGCTCTCCAATCGTTTAGGACATCTGGAAATCATTTGTTCAAGAAAAAAGGGTCGTGTCTCTAGCTCTGGGTAAAGAATACTGATACAATCCATGTGGGTTAACCTCTGATCCTATGTAGTAGACTCAGAAATTCTGATTTGTACATTTCCCGTATAAATGTCCTCATTAAGGTTGCTGCAAATCCATGACAACTTGCTTGAAAGAAAAAGCAAGGATCCTTTCAGAAATTTGTATGCATCCAGTCTATCTGCACCAGCTCCTGTGATACACCTTCAGATTATAAACAACAAGCCTACACCAATCAGGCACTTGCTATAATTTTGGTAAGATGTGAATAATTTGTTAAAATCCTCCAGGCACAGACAGCTGTTACTAAAACAGCTGAGTCACGCTTTGGACATGGTTTAGTTTGTACAAAGCACACAGCACTCCATTCAGCAACCATGACTAAATTACCTCGCTACGGGTAATTTAGTAAATCTTCTGTCATTAAAAAGAGAAGAATAAAAAAGTCGAAAGAGAACATATGTACAGGTTGGAAAATCATCAAGATAGAAAAATGTCACATCCTTAAAGCAGTTGTTGTAATCTTGGTTTGAATTTTTATGATAAAAGATATACAAAAAGCTTTATGCAATAATAAAGCTGCTGGATCATCTTAAAGTTTAAGTATGATCCTCATTTAGCATCAGCTGATCCAAAATGCTGCAGCCAGAGTTCTGATGAAAATTGAAAAGAGATCACTATTCTACCCTTCCAGTTTCTCCTCAGTGGCTTGTTGTTAAATCCAGAATAGATTTTAAATTCATCCTTCTCACATGTAAAGCTTTAAATGGCCAACCTCTGTCTTATATCAGGGAGCTGATCATTCCTTATATTTCTAACAGAGCCCTTCGTTCTCAATCTGCAAGTTTACTAGTGGTACTATAAAGTTTCAAAAGTCTAGGTACCACTAGTAAACTCAAAAGACACCTCTCCTGTGGAATCAACTACCAGTTCTAGTCTGTGAGGCAAACACCCTTTGTAGTTTTCTTTTTCATAAAGCTTATAGTTAAAAACAGGGAGAGGTTTAATTAGTTGCTGAGCGAGTAGAGAGGTAGGTAAAGGTAGAGCATTGACTGTCTGATCTGGCAGGGAGAATTTCAGTTTGGACAGTTTCTCCTTGGCTCCACCTTGGCCCAATTGTGGCTCTACTTTTCTTATATTCCATCCAAAGCAGTTATCCTGAGCCATTTTCTTTATTTGTGCTGCTATATGTTTGGGCTGCAGGATCACATAGGGACCACTTTTCCTCATGCGTCTTTGTCCTATCTCTCTTCTCTCATTCTACAATATTTGTCAAGCACTTTATGTTCTTTCTGCTTTTTCCTGTCATAGTAGCTTAATCTGGTCTGTTGCTGTTCGTCTGTGACTCCATCATGGATTGAAATAATTTCAGCTGTGTGGCTGTCATCAACACCTGTTACTAGATGCTGGAGCTTGGCTCCATAGCAGAATTTGTTCGGAGCTTGTCTGCCTGGCTCTGTATTTCCTGGACAGGGCCACCTTTGGAGCTAGCTAACAGTTTGTACCTCTGTTTCTTTTTGTATCAATCTACTCAATCAGTTTCTATCTACTTGAACACTAGTTAGCCTCAACAGATGGCCGCTCACACTGACCTGGTTCTGCTGGAGATTTCTTCTATGAAAAATGGGAGTTTTCCTGTCCACTGTCAAGCAAGCTTTGTGAGAGGGATTGCTGAAGAGTAAACAACAAGATACAAGCGAAGGTCGTTGCTGCAGGCTCATCCATGAGGAGCATGTCTTGCAAGTCGATGACTGCATGTGTTCAACTGGTTTTCCTAACCATGCTGACTCTATTGTTTCTATGAAGTGCCTTGAAATTACATGTGTTGTGGACTAGCACTATATAAATAAATTTCATTGAATTGAATCATCCCTGCTAATCTAAAATATGTAACAGCTCTGCTTTTTCCCCTTTAATGATGACGTTTGATAAACTTTAATTTAAATGTTTTAATGTTTGGAATTCAAAGAAGGGGTTAGATATGAAAATATCAGTATAATAACTAGTGATGTTATGAGATGAGCCCCGAAGTTCGTGTCGAGGCGGGATTCATTTGGGGGAGGGGCCAATTTGATGATGTCCAAAGTCTCTCTACCATAATACCAGGAGGATTACCAGGAAGGGATTCAGACCACGCAAGAACTTTGACAGGCATTCTAGTTGGTTTAAACCTTTTTTGTCAGATTAAACAATGCAGTGATCAAAATGTGAGCAAGCCAATGGTAACATTGGTAACATACAGCTACCATTGCCAGTGTTTGAGTCGGTTGTAAGGTATGGACTTCCAATCCTGAGCATCTTGGTTCAAGACCCACCTTAGCCTTTTGAAAGTTGCAATAATACTTAACAAGTACTTTGGCTAATGTGGCCAAGTTGTATTGGTTTACCCTTATACAAATAAAGATTTGGTAAAACCACTGCCACTTTAGATTGTTTGGTTTAGCCAAAAGATTGGTTGAACACATAACTTGCAACCTGATTAAAACCAAAAACTGTGGAAAAACTATTATATTTGAATAAAAATTACTACCACCTTTCATTTGCTCAGCATTTCCCAATTTAAACAAACACACTCAGTGTCTGCCTGAGCGTATTTCACTAAAATGGCTGAAAAACAGTGTACCTTCAATGATTGTTCTCTTCTTAGACATTTTACACATAAAAAGACTGACTAGAGATGTTATCTTAAGGTGTTGTAAGCTAGTTCAATGCAAATAAACCTAATTGAATTAAGTTCAGTGATGGGGGGTTGTAGTGTTTTAGTCAAGACCACACCTAACATGTAAGTTTTTGGTCTTGGTAGTCCTTCTTGTTGTCAAGACCACACCAACTGAGTAGTGTGGTCTTGATTACAACGCGCTTCGGGGAAACGCCCCCTCTATTACTCAACACACGCCTCAAAGCCTCGGCACATCTCATAACATCACTACTAGAAATCTAACTGCACTGATTCAGTCTGTCAGGGACCAAGCAGTAAGGCAAAGGGACACAGGAGGTAATTTAAAAAATCTGGGCTTTATTGACCCAAAAAATGAACAAAATCCAAAACAAGGCAAAAATCAACCGGCAAATAAAAGTTGCGAACTGAATCTAACAATACTTGACTTTTTAACTTAACAAACAAAGCAAACTTAAGCAAGGAACATTGACCTAATGCAATGACATATGAGGGTAACATATATAGTTGTTTGGACAAGCCAAAAAGCAAACACAGGGGAAACCAAGATGGCTGACAATTAACTAAAGAAAACATTTAAACTAACTAAACCCACATCCTGCCCATAGTTCAGTGGTACATGTATGGTTTAATGAGCCCATGCCCAGTTTTAAGCCTTCTCAGCTCATTTCCACACTTTGCTCCTCAGGAAAGAGGCTCATCCCCCACCACAGCAACTCAAACAAAGGAAAGAAATCTTAAAAGAATAAAATACCTTCCATTTCTGGTATGTGTGCACACCATGACAGCAGTGAAAGATAACCCACATTAAAATATTAAATATTGAAATAAATAAAAATATTACCACAGTGGGGCTCCAGCCCCCACAAAGTCATCTGATTGGCTCAGCAATAGCTGTTATAAGAAGTACCGAAAAAGATTGTTTGCAAATTGCCAACAACTTACTTTTACAGGCTTTACAGGGAAAAAAGGCAGAGTTTTATAGCTTCTTTGACAAAATTCAACCCAGATTTGCAGTATTTGCTTTTACTAGTTATGTCTTTTTAACATAATAGTTTCACTTATGCTCCTACTTGTGACATGTTTTTCTGCTTTATTAACCCTTAATTCAGTCTATACTGTGAGTCTGGATTGGCTGATACTTGTAATGAAGTTGCACAATTGTCATGTGATCCCAAATGTCATATTAGCACATGACTTGCCATATTTTGCTGAGGGGTAACTTGCTTGTGACCTTCTGATTTGTGTACAGTATCCCCCGCTGCCTTTCAACTCCCTTAAGGATATTGAGCCATCATGTGACGAGTACACACAGCTGTAGGCAACAGATTAGGAACCAAAACAGTACTTCCCATTTTATGGCGACAGGAGATTTAAATCTAAATCTTTTTGCCAACATTTTATTTATATGAAACAGGGACTTTATTAATAACAAGGTTTCAGGTTTATTGTAGTGTTTCAATGGATAAAAGCTGCCGCTACCTACAAAAATAAAATTACTGCTAGAAGATAATCTGGAAATTAAAGGAGTACACTGTATCTTTTTTCTGCAGTGCAATGATAAGCCAAAGATCAGATTTTTCAATTGATTGATTGTGACACAAAAAGAACCAAATGCAGGACAATTCTGGCAGAAAACATATTAGAAGTGCAGATTTACTGACATAAAGATTTGTCTTTATCAGAGTGCCAAACATAAACAGAATGAGAAGCTACAACAGAAAGATTTAGATATAAACTGTCTGTGTCTTAGAAAGACCCAAATTTAAAGACTCATGCATGACATTTAATTACAGTATGTGGGCCTGAGTTAAAACTGAATTTTAAATCCATGCTCAATGCAATAATTAAGGGCTGGGTTATATTCCACTTTGGTTTACCACATGTTGCCCTCAGTAAATGGCACAGAGAAACACCTGAATCATCTGCTCCCGTAAGTACCATTTTCATCATTCCCCCGTCAAGTAAATTTGTCACGCAATGCTAAACGGACTACCAGCAACAGACTAGCAACCTTTTGTGGTTTCTGGATTTAATGGCCTTGATTGCCCACATCTGTAATGGTATGCCTGATGGTTTTCTTCTGAATTTCAGGATGTTTGCATATACTTCTGTACTTCTTGACAAACTTTATCTAGTTTAAATTTGCTGTTTGTCAAAAGTGGTTTAAAACTTGTTTAAAGTTTTAGTTTTTCTAAAACAAATATTTCAACATGTGCATATTAAGACTGAGTCCATTCACTCTGTCTAAATATGTACAGTATATGTATCACATCTACAAGCCTAAAGCTGAATTGAGTTGGACCCAAATGATATTCTGAGACATAAAAGTTTGCAGGAAATGTACCTTTATAAATAGGGAGAATAAATAAATAAAACCACCTTGATTTATGTGCAAAACTTGTCTTTTTTTTGTACAGTATCTTTTAGTTTCATGCATTTTCTATCATGGACTCAACAGCTTTTTTTCCCCATCATTCATAAGATTTTAATTATTGACTGCCTTATTGCTTTGCCTATATTTTGCAAGTCAAACACTCTTAATTAAATGTGAGATCCTCTAACATGCTTTATTGTGCTATTAAAAACAAACCATCCTATGTGGTTTTTTTATGTTTTTGTTGTCTGGTGATTTATATTCCTTGCCCCTCTCTTTCACTTTTTCAACAATAAAAGTTAGACCCTTATACATGAGCATTAAGCGAGAATAGAGCCATGTTTCTGAGTGCAGACGGTAGTTTAGGACCAGATGTGTTGAATTAACTTCTCCCGCTGCATCCCAGAGTGCCTTTAAGGCTGCTCTGGCTCGTAAATCGACATGATCTACGTCTAGAGACGACAGCGGCACATTCAGAAACAGCATGCTTTTTTCATTTGCTACCTCTTTTTTAACCGACACCTTTTTGATTTTTGCAGAATGACTCAGCAAATGGCTGCATCCACTTCTCAAAGTGATGTTAGAAGATGCAGGGTGGGGGGAGAGTTGGGGGTAGTGGTTTGAAGAGAAAGAGCTGCAAATGGGAAGACCAGAGAATGGGGGTATGATTTCCATGCAAATTTGCCATGTGTTCCAAATCTTATACTGACATGAGCTCACGTGTTTCAAATTTCTTTCTTATGCAACTTTCCGGGAAAGAGCGTTCATGGTTCTACCTCTGAGACACAATTGGATAGTTAAAAAAAATACATTCAAGCACTTTTTTTGACTGTGTTACTGTAAAAAGACCTCTTGAAACAAAAGTATGCTGAAAATAAGACAATATCATACATTTGATTTTTCAAGTTTATAAGCGGTTAATAGTTAACTTAGCAAAATAAAAAAATAAAAAAATATATATATAGTCCGGTCATGTTTATTTAGGATAACATGAGATTTTTTTAGACTAGGATGAGTCGGCTAAGACATTGTTCTGTCAGAATAAAATCCTTTTTTGTGTTTTAACAAAAGAAATTAAGGATCCTGAAATCTCAAATTCTGATAAAAAAAAAGAGTGACTTGTGAATTAAGAACCATTCAATTCATATTTTATGATGTAGCTTTTAAGAATTTCAAGACTACCGGTATTTAAAAATCGGTCTGATGATCTTTACTGTCCACTGTCAGAGAACAACTAAGGAATAGCCTGTTGCTTAACAGCTTCCTATAGTTTTTGAAGTGGCTCAATGTTAGCCAGTGTTAGCCACAGTTTTCATTACGTTCTTCAGGTAAAATTTGATAGATTTACAGAATCAAATTTCTCAATTCTGTTTTTCTAATTGGATTGAAAATCAGAAAAATTAGATTTTGTTTGAATTTAACACACATTTCATAGTGAGAGAGAATAATTGTTATCAAAATGTGGAACAAGGAAGGAAGGAAGGAAGGAAGGAAGGAAGGAAGGAAGGAAGGAAGGAAATATAATGCATTAAAACCAAATTTTTCACAATATTATTACAATTACTAAGGTGGGTAACGCATTAACCATTCACATTAACGAAGGAGAAAGGAGACTGTATTAAAATAGTAGAAGAAGACGTTTTTGGAACAGCAAAGTGCGCAGCTTTAAATTATTAGAAGAAGATGGAAGATGGCTACAAAATCAGTTCAACATTTTCCAAAGGGATATTAATTAAAGGGGTCATAGAAAGATTCTATAGGGTATGTGGTGCTGGTCCTTGAGGTCTCTGAATAGGATGTGTAATATTGGTTGGGCTGAAAATGGCTGTTCTATGAGCCCTAATGCAAGCCTGGTTAAGAGCTCCAGAATGAAACTACAGGTTTGGTTGGTTTACAACGAGTGAAGCTGCTGAACAAAGACACATCATAGAAACAAGGATTCACTCACTAAAACATCGAATTGCTGACATGGTAGGGTGGCCAGAAGCACTGTAAGGCAGGCGGGGGGAAGCTTACCATCACCGAGTCAGGTTCGGTCACTCCGTCCCCGACTGGGGCCCGGTCCGGTCCAGGCAGCGGACATGGGCCTCTTCAGCTTTTAGACACAGCATAGCAAATTTTTTTTTTAAATGAATAGGTCTCTCAGAAAGTTAATGATTACATGCATGTTTCCCTTTTCTGAGTTAATTTTTAGCTTTTATTCTCTGTTTTTTGTTTTGCTTTCAGTGCTTTATGATATGGATAAGTATGTCTGAAAAACAGGTAAATGATTTACAGGGTGTCAAGATTAAAGCTCCTATCTTCATATATACGGGTCATAATATTAATTTGCACTGACCTTACCAGAGGAGACTGCGGAAAGCAAGACTTATTTATTAAGCTTTACCTTTGACTTCTTAAGTTATTTGCATCGATATCTGTAGTTCTGCATATGATTGCAGTCGCAAAAAAACTATGGAGTTACACAAAGCAGAAAATCTTTAAATACTCTGTCCATCGTTAAAAAAATAAATCTGTGAGCAAAGGTTGTGTAAAGAAGACTTATTCTGTTATATTCTCCCTTTGTGTTTGAGGCATAATTGAGGTACAAAGCAGCTGATAAAGAGCCTTGACATTTAGAAATGATTTCCAAAGGAAACAGGACAGAATCCGTAATTGGATTGAAGGTGGCTGTAGCGCAAAGTGTTCATCTATTAATGGTGAACAGACATTACATTTCCTTTCAACTTTGAGTATCAAGACATTAAAAAACAATAAAAAATCGTGTCTTTCCACCGCAGCTGTCATTGGATCTGGATAGGATCCATGTGGTGCTGCAATTTATCAAACAACTATGAATAAATGATTTGCTCACTGCAGCAGAATGGCAAGTCAATATGGATCCAGATTGTTTTGAGTTGGCATATTTAGCAGTAAAGTCATCAATCATTGTCAAAAGTCTTAGAGGAGCAAAAACTGCATTATTTACCAACTGAAAGGAGAAACTGTCCTGATACTAAATGGACAGACGTGCAAAGATGGATGACATGGAAAAAGTCTACATATTTTCTATTCTGCAGCTACCTGCAGAGTTATTTGCATCTCCATGTATATAAAGTAAGTTGTTTGCTGCACGAATGACATAGTTTGTTGTTAAAAACTAAAGTCGAATCAGTTTTATTTACCTAGAACCAATTCATCACACATGATCTCAAGGCGCTTTACAGGGTCAATTAAATCAAATTATACAGACAGATTAGTTAAATGTTTTCTGTCTAATGAAACCCAGCAGATTGCCTAGAAGGATGGACATAAATAGAAAGTACATGGGGGAAGTTTGGAGGAAGGTAGGGTGGGAGGTGAAAAAGAAGTATACAAGGGAGGAAGGGAGGGAAAGGGAATTACAAAGAGGAGGGTAGGACATAGGAAGGACACAGCAATTTAATAGAATGCTGACCAGAATCTGCATATAAGAAATATTAAAACTATCTGGATTTTACCATGCCATATGTATCCCTATCCATAGAAAATAGTCAGATTACCTCCAGTTTTTTACTTTAGTTTTCTTCACCTACATGTTTACTTTGTGTTGTTGACTTTGTTGTAATCCTTCATACTGAAGATGTCATCTGGCCTGCTCCTGTTTGGATATGACACCATCCTGGAGAGAAATAATTGCTGTGCTGCTGCCACCAACACCTTTGTTTATAGATGTTGGAGCTCTGCCTGCTTTTCAGTGTAGTCCTGTTTCTCTGACTGAAACTGGCTGGATGTGCTCTCTTCATCCTCTGACATGGGAGCTGGCTCAGAGCTTGTCTGCCTGGCTGGGGCCGCCTGCGGAGCTGGTTAACAGTTGCCTTTTGCATGTCTGCTTCTTTCTGTATGTCTGCTTCTGACTCCTCGACAAATGGCCGCTCACACTGAGTCTAGTTCTGCTGGAGGTTTCTTCTGTGAAAAGGGAGTTTTTCCTCTCCACTGTTGCTAAAAGCATGCTTAGTTTGAGGGATTGCCTTCGAGTCAATGAGTCGATGCATCTGGTTTCCCTTAGATAGAAAACTTTCAATCAATTTGACTGTATGATCTGGTTGAATTGTCAAGTGCCTTGAGATGACATTCGGCCACTACTGGGTTTGTTGAGCTCACAGGTGCAAACACGCAAAATAAACACAGAGGCACTGATCCAGAAATAAATAAACAGAATTTGTGAATACTTCAGGAAAATGGATTTAGCTTTCACTTGTGAGCTTTGACTGACTTAAATTGGAATACCACAAATTTCCAGAGTTGTTGCCAAGACAGACTGACTCTAAAACAACTGACAGGAGGGCCTGAGTGGGTTGGTGGTTTGTCTCTTAAGAAGAAGGTCAAGGGTACCAATGCCAGCCAGGGGATTTTTATGTTTTTTTTCCCAGGCTTATATTCTGTTTTCCCTGAGGCCACAGTTTTCCCCTTCACAGCTCTAAGACATGCATGTTAGGGCAATGGGAAGCTAGAAATTCTTCTTAGGTGTGTTTATTTGTAGATTGTATTCTGCTCCATCTATGTCTATCTTTTTAAAAAGTACCCTGCTCCTCAGCTGTCAGACATTCAGAGATAAAGACCAGCCAACCAGAACCTAAACAGATCTAAGGAGGTTCAGTGATGGTTGGAAATTTCTTGGATGTTAATGGTTTACAGTATGCTGAGATTTGCTTAACATACTGTTCTTCTAAAAGGGCCTTTAAATTATAGAACTGAACCAAAATCTACAACTCCTTGAATAAAACCTTATTATATAAGTTGCATTTAATTTCTTTTTAAGATTAATTAAACATTTTTAGATTCAATTGCACAATGTACATTATTTTGATGTGCTAGCATCTCTGTTTTCAGAATTGAATCCCTACATTATTGGAACCGGGATGTTTAAAGTACAGCTGTCCGAATGATTTTGTGATGAGGAAAGCATGTTAGGAATGTAAACTTTTTAAATATATTTCATATATTTTCTATTCAGAATGTAGTGGTCAGCATTTAACGCTTTCACAGCTGCAACCTGGGTGCGCTTCTTGGTCAGGGAAATTGTCTCTTGGGGAGCATTGGCCTAGTGGTTAGAGTAGTACGCTTGTATTCTGAGAAGGTTGCAAGTACCTGGTTAGATCCCCAATGCCTGCACTCTGGGTCCCTGAGAAAGACCCTTAACCCAACACTGCTCCCTGTGTGCCGCACAATGGCAGCCCACTGCACCCCAAGGCGATGGGTCAAATGCAGAGGAGAGATCAACAAAGTTCTATTATTGTTATTCATCTCAGTTGTTTGTTAAAATAAAGAAAAATAATACAGAGTTCTAGCAATATTAAAAAATATTTATGGAATATGCTTTTATTATTTTCCAGACCTGATTGGGTATGGAATGATGTTGATTTTCACAAATATTTTACTTCTTAAGCGTTACAAAATTATGAAAAAGCTCAGATGTTTTTTTCTCATATATGTAACGATTTTTGTCTTTAACATGTTTCTTAATGAGCAAAAGACTGATTTATTGTTGTTGAAACCTGAAGTTCAAATCATTTTAAATATCTAAAAAAGTAAATGCAAATTGGACATAATTCCATTGATTGGAGTAAACAAAGCCGCAAAAGTAAACTTGGTGTGGTCATATGTTTACATTATGCTTGAAATGAACAGAGGTAGCAAACTAACATGGGCAACAGATCTGGAATGGAGGAAGGTTTTAATAAATGAGTTGCAAATTTTACAAACTTTATCATGTCAGCTAGTATTAACGATGGTTGTGCAGGTCATGAGAACCATATTTATTTTTCATGCTTGGATTAAGGGTAGAAGGCTGGCAGCAAAACATCTGGATTTATGTGAGGTAAGTATCAGATTTAAATGTTAGAACTTATTTGATAATTGTTGCTCCCTTTTCCTTAAGTTGATTGAAATGTTGCTGTTTCCATCTAGCCCTTCTAAAGCTGTACTTTAAACAACATAGAAATACTGTAAGTAGATAAAAGGACATCTTCAGACACCACCAACCCTTGTTATGAGACTGGATCATGATTTAATTTTTGTTGCACAGATCAAGTACAGACATCAGGCAAATGCCTAACAGTTTTTTTTTCCCAGGGGAAAATGTTAGTGTTTTTAATCTTCCTTTTCCTACGAATAAATAAGATTACTGGAATGGTCTTTATGTCGGGCTAAGGCAGTGTTTATTTAATCAAACTTTACAATTGTTTTAAATGATGCTTCACGCCAACTAACTCATGCAAAGACACCAGAACATGATCTTGTTTTGCAACACTTTGGTTAGCCCTTTTATTTGTTTTTAATTGGTAACCTTGTCTCACCCCTCAGTGTTTTTCTGACCAGATTGAAATGCTAGAGTCTTATCAGGTGATCCTAGTGCTATTGTATTTATTTTTGATTGAACTAGCAGTTTTTTTGTTGTTGTTTTGATAGTTTTCATTAGTGTAGAGAAGTATGGTATATTTAGATATTTGTGAAATGTTTTAAAAAGTAAGTTTGTTATTTATTGTATCACATTTCTTTTTTTTGTAAATTGGACCTTGATTGGATCGAACACAGACACTCAATAGAACATAGAACAAAATGACGCACTGACAGAATACACATTCAAATATTAGCCATTACTTCCTGTGTAGTCTAGACAAATAAAAAACAGGCTGAATTTGAATCATGGTTTAGAAACCAAAAAAATAAAAAATAAATAAAACCTACACAAACATTTTCAGAGCATTTAAGAAAACTGCATCTCTGCTTTATTTTTTTTTTAAATGGAGGTCATCCATGTTGATCTGGATGCATAGATAGAATTAAGTAGACCTTTTTTGTGTTAACATATTTTAGACCCAGCTAATAATCAAAATCCAAGTTTGTTAAGTAGCACATTTAAAATGGAAATATTTCCCTTATCCTAACGAACAACAGTTAACTTTGTGGCTTGGAGGCAAATTTAAACTTGAAACTATTTCACCTGCAGAACAAACAATTTAGATGCTACTATTCTACTGTTATTAGTCAATTTTTGAGATTATTTCTCTAACAAAATCTCATCATTATTATATGTTTCCATACTCTTTTTTATTTTATAACCTAATAATATTAGAAATATATCACAGTTTAATTATTAAATTCAAAGCAAACACCTGAGATATTAGAAATTATTGTAAGAATTTAAATTACAAGATTAACCACACCAGGTTTTAAGCTTTAGTAATTTATTGTAAATGTGTTTTACATAGTAGAACAAAGCAAACCATATATAAGAATTTGAGTCAATTCTTATTTTTAGTGTGTAAAACCACATTTTGTAAACAACTCAGGAGATATTTTCCAGATACAATATGAAATACCTTTTCTTCACCTGCTGAAAGAACTTTAAGAAAGTAAGTGCTTGCAAAAATAGATTGGCAGGTACATTTCTTTCCAGATTTCTGGCTGTATCCTTAAACACTCGCTGAGCCACTTTAACATATGTGGTCTAGGAACACCAGCAAAAAAATATTTTCCATATCTTACAGTATACATATATATATATATTTATATTTAAAATGCTATATACAGTTTTTTTTTACATTTTTAAAAAATATTAATCACAGATATCATTACAAGCAGTTGTCCTTTCTGATGCATGTACAGTATTTACATACATTCTTGGGATCACATCTAATACACATTCAGAAAAAATTGTGTGTCTTCTGTTTGCATGGAAGGAATGCCTGACAGTAAGTACACTTTCTACATACAGCATCAAGGGCCACGTGCTGAACATTCAAAATGATCAGTCAATCACTTAGAAAATAAGCATAAAACTTGTTTTCCTTTACATTTCAACAATCATTTTCTTGTTCAGTTCTATTAAAGAATGTTAACACTTGTCACATTTATGGCAAAGAAGTGGACGTATGCCTTCCTGTGGCACATTTGGCTGAAGTTTAGCAAAGATAAAATGAAAACACGAGAAAAAAAAACCCCAGGAAAAGTGAGAAAAATGTATTAGAAGATGTCAATAAAAAAGGCACTTGTGGCACATTCAATACAGAGGGGAGTACTTCAAGGAAGCTTTTGTTTCTATTCTGCCAAAAAGAAATATGTATATAACCACTTATGTAATGTAAAAACTTCCAGTCATGACAAACTAATGACAGAAAAAGGAAACCATTCCAGTTAAATTCGTCCATTTCAAGTTACCATGCATTATTTTGAGATAATTTCAAACTCTTTTCAAAGCAAGAGTCTCTGTCCATCATTATGAACAGCATGTTTAGTTATATTTAGTGTTTAAGATCATTCAATTTTTCCACTGATGATTCCTGATCCAAACTCAAAAAAGAGAAGAATGAGTCGTTCTTAATGTTATTTTTAATTTCTGTCATATGCAGAAAATTAAATTTTTTTATGTAGCCAGTAAATGCATCAAAACAGCTTGTTTTTTTGTTGTATTTTGTACAGGTTTAAGCAAAATCAGATAAACAATAACTGATAAATGGTTAGATAAATGAATGATACATTAATGGAAACCTTTAGTTTTTGTTTGGATTTCTTTGCAGAATTTTTATCTTTTTCAGTTGAACCATTTCAATAAAAAAAAAAAATATCCAGTAGAATCTTTAATCTAAGATATGAAAGCAGTTTTTTTTAGACAGTTTATTCAGGTTTCTAATTTCTTAAAGAATTATCCTGACATAAGCATAAGAGGAAATACTTAATAAAGAAAAGTATTTTTTTTTGCTTATTTTAGCAATAGTTTCCTTATCTATTAAAATCATACAATCAATGTGTGAACAGGTGAATACTTTCTCAGAGTATCAAGTCACACCAAGGTCTACATTTTAGCTTATTTTGGTGATTTGAAATATTTCATTAATCAATATTTTATTTAGGAGATGTTAAATCTCTACATTGTTTCTAATAAGTTTTGTTCAGTGTGTTTCTGAGTCCCAGATGAACATTGCCTGCATTGGCATGCTAATTCCCTTAGCATGATGCATCAGGCCACCTGACCATTTGATCATGAGTTCACCAGAGGGATTTAAAAACAGGTACAACACCTAGAAATAGCTCAGGAGCAAACTATGTTTGATGCTGGTAAACAAATGACAGCCCCTTCTCAAACCCAGCGCACCACCTGTGGTGGAGAGCAGATGAGGCAGATTGTTACGGCCTCAACAAACAGAACTTTGTGTTTAGGCATATACATGTATTGTTTGGGACATTACGATTAAGATCTAAAGAAAGCGTCATCTCCTGGTCAGACCCTGTAATTCAGTGAAAGTGTGTAGTCAGAGTATAAACAATGCATGCCCAGGAGAAGACTAGTGGCTGGAAGTTGGATGGGATATTGCTTGGAGTTGCAGGGAAGTGGGCTGCCATTTGGTTGGCGTTTGCCTGAGAAGGGCCATTTTGTGGCTGCTTCTGTATTAATCTAAGATTGCTTCAATCAAATCTGTTCAGAATGGGAGGGACTTTCAGCAAAAACGTACAGGCTGTTTGGGCGAGCAACCTTCTAGTGCCCGCCACAGTTTGGTTTCAGCCAATCATGGTAACAATTTAAATAGCAGCAGACACCATGAAAAACCATGACAGCTTACACATGTACACTCTTGCTTTTACTTTTTCAGATGTGATAGCAGCAGCTGCTGTATGTGTGCATCCTCCTTTTCTGCCATGTTTATTTTGGCTTGGCTTTAGGCTCTGTATCTCCTGCCTCTGCTACATATATATATATATTCCACCTTAAATCATAGCACTGAAACATGATTGCCCAACCTATTTTGAGTCAGTCTCTAATCACTGAAGGGGGAGAAAAAATTCCAGATGCATTCTCCTGTGTTTGTGAATACACAAATAGCGCACAAATTAAAATGCAAGCGATGTTAGTTTCTCTTTAAGTTAGACCATTGAAAATTTTGGTAGGTTATCGCATTGGACTGATGCAGAGAGTTCAAGAAGATGATTAATTTCCCCATTCACATTTCCTTTCCTATGGTAGGATGAAAAACCTTTTGTAAAACAAAAAAATTGCCTCAGCTTATTCAAAGGAAGTCTGCTGTTATTTCACAAATGTCACATCAAGTAAATACAATTTTTGAATATGAATGACATTGCAAGATAGCATGATGAGAAAACATGGGATAATTTGGATCCATCATTAGCTCACAGTAGCTCATTTTAATCTGATAGATTGCAACTGAAAACTGACTCAGATTGCAGTAAAAGAACACATTTTACCCAAACAGACTCTCCACTCGGACAGACCACCGAAAATGTTGTCTGTGCCAGTGCTAATTACACAGTGTGTTGTTCTATGATGGAAAACACTAAATCAACATGAAACCAAGCTTGGTTCTTGATTGCATTATTTATGGTGTATTTTTTTCAACTTTCGAGACTCAGGGGCATCAAAGAAACATTTTTAAAGCTAAAAGAATTTTCATCTGTTTCCTTGAAATCCATGAGAAATAACTCAACCATGATCTCACTACCCTGATCTGTAGTTTCTTTTACTTTCATAGGCTCCAAAATTATGTAATTAGGAAATGAGATTTAAGAATATTTATATATTGGATCTATAAGTATGAAATTGGATTTAAAACAGCAGTAAATCCCCAGGTGATATAAAATGGATTGATATAAATTCTCAGTTCAAAAAATTCACCTAGTAAAAAAAAAGATTGCCTTAAAAATCGATTGGCTAAAAGATTCGAGAATAAAATTGGCTTAAAGGAAAAGCTTATTCCACCTGTGACATTGCTGCATCAAGTAACAGTTTCCTGTTTAGTTTGTACAGTCCTCTCTTTGTCACTCAATAAATTATCACAGTACCAAGAATGTGCGTCACACGCACATAGAGCCCTTTACAGAGTCCTTGTAGGGGAGTTTGGACTGTCCTACATAGTCTTTCGTCACAGACATACACCCCTCCAGTCCTTCTCTACTGCTGAGCGTCACTCTGTCATAGAGGAGGTCAGAGAGGTCCGTTTACAGAGCGTCCTGTCCTGCTGCTTCGGGGAAAGCGATGGACTTTGAGGTGTTTCGACAGGTGATCACTACGGGCAAACTTCTTCTCACAGACGATGCACTGATATGGCTTTACCCCAGAGTGGGAGCGGCGGTGCCTGGATAGCTCGTCAGACCGGGAGAATCTGTGGGAAAGAAACCAAGGAAATTCTAAATTAGGTCCATCACATATTAAACATTTTTGCAAACCTTAGTTTGATATTTGATTTAGATTTATAAAATGTTTCATTTATCTCTGGATTTGACAAAAAATATTATTTTGTTTCCTGCACAATGCCTTTCCTAAAAAGAAAAAAAAAAAGAATGAAGTCATTAACTTCATGCAGCCCAATGAGATAAAAAGTTATGTCAAGCTGTTTAGAAGAGGTAATCTGAGAAGTAACTTTTCAAGCAACCTCTCGCTGAAGTTAAAGAGACATCCTGTATATAGCCCAACAGATGGGCCCAGTCAACCCATGCCAGGTCTATTCTTGGCCTGATCTGCCATGGTCTCTATGGGCTCCAGCGAAGCTGCCCTGACAGTGAAAGGGTTAAGTAGATGACAGAGCAGTGCCTCTACACCTACATGCGCATCTGTACATGTTGATAAAGCTGTTAAGATCAAATTAATCTGTAACACAGATCAGTTTCATAACGGCAGCATCCAGCTGCAGACACAGAGGTGATTATTTACAGAAGTGTACAAACATTACTCACAGTTATCCATGCCTCTTTTCACTCCACACATGCATTACACAAATGTTCGACTAGTTGCTAGAAGAACCTAAACATTTCAAAAACCTAACCCTGCTTGACATTGACTTGTTTCTCTAATTCTCCAACAATTCACTGGTCAACATTGTACCCAAGGTCACTCTGCTACAAATTGTCAAGAGGCTGCAGCTATCGAACGATTATGCATCTGCCTCGCGTTTCACAATCATTGCAACATGTGCAAAATGTTTTGATTAAAAGTCCATTATCACTTTCCAACACATCTGACAAATTGCCCATCATCTAAATCCGGCAATCAACAGGTATTTCACATCATTACCAAATGAGCCTTCAAATAGATGTAAAAGTTTGGAAATAGCAATTTAATTTACATCCATGATGATGCTCAAAAAAATGCAAAAGTACTGCTGCATATTATTGCATGATATTGCAATAAAGACAAGATAAAAGTATCACGTGATCTCCCACTATGCCAGTGGTTCCCAGACTTTTCCCTCTGTGCAGATGCTCTGTCAACTCTTATTTATATTTAATCACCTTTGCATGCTGACTGTTTAGACTGGCCCCTACTAGTGGCATCTCAACTCACTTTTATATTAATTCAGGAAATAATTGAAAAACAGACATGAATACATACATAATCAGTCGTAGATACATAATAGCTGCACAATATCAACATGAAAAATCAGACATTACCACCAGAGCAACAACAATGTTTATCATCCTAAGTTACTCCCTTTGGAATATAGAGCATTTCATTCCGTTGAACACACAATAAACGAGGCCCATTCAAATCGAGGTATATACACCAAAGGCATGACCAAATTGGACTTTCTATACTTCCTCATATTACAACCACGCAAATATGTTTTGAATGCACCACGACAGATAAGCTAGATTGGAAGCCATGGATCTGGAGCTTTACACCAAAATACACTTCAGCCGACATTATACTGGATGTAACACAATTTTAACAAATTCTAGGCAAAACACAATTTCTTATATGACATAACTTATTCGCAACTTAAACGGTTAAGATGGAATAACTCTCAAATCTCCAGTTCCTGAAGAAAATCTTATTTAAGATTCACTGATTGGGAAAACAGCTCATTGGTAAGTATTTGTGCTAAAAGTTGGAGTAAGCAGCAATGTTTTCATTCCAGAAAGAAAAAAAAGATTATGTTCATTTCAGGGTATTCAGGTGGTTTGTTCCTGAGTTAGCAGCATGAAAACCTTTTTTGGTTTTTGAGAGGTTGACAGGACTCATATTTAATAGATGACATTAAAACATACTTCAGCCTAGGACCTAACCTCCTTTATAAACCAATAGCCAAACTTTAAAGTCTGTCGTTTTTCTAAATGAATAACTAGAATAAACATAAAAAGGCAAAGTTCAAGGTCAGAAGGCAGAGACAGACGTTTATTCTGCTTAGTTTGTGGAGCGCCACTAAGCTTTACTAGTTTGTTTTAAACTCCTATTACAGAATTTATCTCTCTCTAAACGGTTATTCCATCAGAAACAAAAAAGGCTGGATTTAGGGGGTCAGTTTTTAGTCCCTCTTAATAGAGGGACTAAAAATAAAAAAATAAAACGAAACCAAACTGAAAACTGAAGTAGTGTAGACATGCAAGTCTAAATGGCAAACTAAAAACTGGATGAAATTTCACAGGTTTTATGCGATCAGCTGGTTTAAGGTACTAAGTAGCTATTTGGTTTCTTTGACTCACAAATAGCTAATAATGTAGAAATGACAAAGCACAACAGCTTTCATGTTTTACTTTAGTGTAGTGTCAAAATCTATCAAGAATAAATGATAGGTGACACATTGGGACCATGACCTGGTAGATCCAAATTTGTAAGTGAAAATAATGTGATAGAGCTTCTCTTTGTGCACTCTACAAAAATGCATTTTCCACGTCTTGCAGCTTCCCTGCTTGCTTTACACATCAGCAGCATCCTTCCATGATGATCCTGTCACATCTGTGTCATAATGTAGATCGTGCCAGACTCCTGCTACAGTGGGCCTTTGACAAAAGTCTCCATAGGTGTCTTCATAAAGTGTGTAGCTACATAAAAGAGGTTTGTAATAGTTTAGTAGCCTGACTGTCTCACCGACTTACAAAATATGGACTAAACCTGATTTAGCGTAAAAAATTTTAAGCTATATAGGGACCAGTAAGACATAGAAATGTGTATAAGTAGTATAAACAACTACTTTGGTAATGCTTTGCTCATTTCACATAATTATTAGTTGAGCACTGATAAATAAAACCCTCCCCTGATCAAAGTATGAAAGAAAGAGTTGTGTTCCACTGATTAAGTGTTCCTGGAAGTTGGAGCACAGCTATTCACTCTTGTCTGCTGTAATTTTGGTTTCCACACCCAAAAAACATGCAGAGTGTTACAAGATGTTCTTTAAAACCAAACACAGCAGGACTGTGTCTATATTATGATTTTCTTTTACAATCCATCAAATCATGACATTGACTTCTGACAGCATTATACCTATAACTTTACAGTGAACACTGTGATGATCGACATTTCTTTTTTAGTCCTCCATCTCAAATGCAAAGTTGGCGCTTCCGGTCCCATATATGTTTACTTCTACCTTCTGGTGTTGCATTCCAAGTTGCCCACACAGAGTTAACCACTGACTAACCAGTGGTTGCTTGCATATTTTTATAAGCACAAACTGTAGGACATATTGGCTGTGAGCATAATCCCATAGAGTAGATTGTCTATTTGCTCTGGTTTACTGATCTAAAATCAAAGGGCATCCTTAAATTGTCAATGCAAGTTTCAGAATTTATGTATCTTGACTACATATAGATAAAATATACATTCAGTATTATTATAAAAGTATAGCCTTCGTGGAAAATTAGAGACAGAGTGTCTGTAATTTTGCAGGCTATTAATAATGTATTGAATTCAATTCAGTTTATTTATATAGCGCCATTTCGCAACACATGTCATCTCAAGGCACTTTATAGTTCAACCAGATCATACAGTCAAATTGATTCAAAGTTTTCTATCTAAGGAAAACCAGTTGATTGCATCGACTCATTGACTCAAAGGTAATCCCTCACACTAAGCGTCTTGTAGCGACAGTGGAGAGGAAAAACTTCCTTTTAACAGGAAGAAACCTCAAGCAGAACCAGACTCAGTGTGAGCGGCCATTTGCCAAGGCCGACTGGGGTTCGGACATCTATGCATGGTCATTATTGTACCCACAAAATGGTAACCGTAGCTCGTGTTTGAAATATTTTTGACTAAGATGCTTTTTAATGGGGTGTTCGGGTGGTAACGTGTCTTTAAATTATTGTGCTTGATATAACAGATATTTTTTTCCATCCATCCATCCATTAGCTGACACGCTTGTCCCATTTGGGGTCGCGAGGGGTGCTGGTGAGCTGTCAACGGGCGAGAGGTACCGGTACACCCTGGAGAGGTTGCCAGTCCATCGCAGGGCAACACAGAGACAAACAGGACATACAACCATTCACGCACACACTCACACCTAAGGAGAATCTAGAGAAGCCATTTAACTTAACAGTCATGTTTTTAAACTGTGGGAGGAAGCCGGATTACCTGGAGAGAACCCAGGCATGCAAGGGGAGAACATGCAAACTCCATGCAGAAAGACCCCGGGCCGGGAATCAAACCCAGAACCTTCTTGCTGCACGGAAACAGTGCTACCCACTGCGTCACTGAGCAGCCCCAGATATTTTTTCATTGTGCCCTATATATTCTATTCAGACTGGAAAGGATTAAGTAAATGATTTCTACCTAAGACAAAAAAATAATGAATGTAAGTGAATGTAACAAGCTTACTGTGATGAAAATCAAAAGCTTCTGTATGTAGAGCACAGTATCTGTAAATAGCGTACTTCACATTTGTTTACGTTTACCCTTGGCTAACATACACGCATATATAAAAACCCTGGAGCAGCACAGAGCCCACTTCAAGCAGGGGCATGAGGGAAACCATGTGCAGCCCCTTGACATACTAACATGAGGCCTGAGTCCAAGTATAACCCACTTACAGGGGGGTGGATTTAAGTAAATATGAAAGACTCATATGTTTCTGATTTTTAGTTGGAGGGATCATGTGGATGCAGTTGTATGATCTTCCTACAAATTTTGTTCAAAATAATACATAATAATATTTTTACTGTGGAGGTTTTTACTTCTGCTATCTGTAAATTTCAGGGTTTAGGGCCAAGGTCGGTGAGTTTATGGCTGCATGCATGAAGGGCACTTCTGTTGATCAACTAAATGTGTTTTTCACTTTTAATTGTGGGTTGAAGTACTGGAGGCAGCTTGGCGTGGCTGCTAAAAGACACAACATACACAGAGTTGTGAATGCTGTGGGAAACACATATGCAGGCATCTGTTGCAGCTTGTTCTTAAAGTAAACGCTGCAGCTAAAAGAACATAAAACCAGCACCGAAGTTGGGGCAGTAAATCTGGTTGCATTTGCAGAACGAATGGCATTCATAAGTGTACAAAGGGACTTATTAATGAAAAATGGTCCCTCCTTTTTTTGCATGTTGCCCTACATCTGAGTATAAATCAAATGCTGAATCAAAGTCTAGTGAATCTGTCACTACCTCATGTTGTGTTGTTGTGATCTTAGATGAATCAGCTCAAAAACACACCAAACCAGAACCCAGATGACAACTGACAAGTATACACACGCCGTCGTGTTTCTACATCAAACTCTGATGTGACGCCTGGCCGCTGAGAATAAAACACTGCGTCTTCTAGCAGGTGGAAACTGAAAATACTGTGAGCTCACATATACTGCCACCTGTATGCAACCCAGTGCTCACATGTGATCATCAACACATCCAGATCTGTTTATGACCAACAGCAAGACAGACTGAAACAGCTAAACATCATAACAAATATTTTGAATGAGTAAAATGTTGGACGCCAGCCAATGAAATGCCGTTTCTCTCTACTTCACAGGGGGTAAACACACTCCTCTAAAGTTACAAGGCTCAGAGTTCCTGTCTTACTAGTTTATGTTCATTTCCTGTTCCAGCAGGAAATTGGCAGTGAAGGGACAACTTTATGATACAGTAAATTGTTGCAGTCACGTAAAACGCTGACAAGAGGCCATTTTTAGTGAACAACAGTTCCCCTGCTGTTCACTAGAAACACATTGACCTGAATTTGTTTAAATGTATACAACCACCAGGACACAAAGAGATATTTTTTTTGGTTACAGATGTATGCTTCTTTCCATAATATTTAGAAATGTATTATTCTTGAATAAGACTTAGTCTGGTCAGAAAAGATGTAAGGAAGGTACTGTACAGGACCAAGCAACAATATGCTCTAGCATTTGTCATTTAACAACCATACAGATTGGAAGATGGATTGGAGGTTTAGTTAATAAACCAACACAGAGCAATTTATCGTTACATAGTGGAGGATGAATGGAGCAAAGATATCCAAACTTATTAAGTCATAAAAACAAAAAAATCTTGCCTCAGCTAAAGTCTGCAGACTGCATAAATAGGCCAAGCAAGAACTACAATTATCAAAGTCCATAAGGTGCTTCATCAGCTCTGGTAGGCAGAAAAAATAAAATGTAATCACTTCAAAATACTTCCTGCCTATTCTGTGTACCAATACTGTCCTGGAAGATTTTTGTTATAATTAATTCAAAATTTCTTAAAATCGTTAACAAATACAATTATAGAAAAAATCAAGACATAGTCTAGAGACTACTATAGACTAAGGCTTTCTCTCTCCAGGAATGTTCCATCAATGT
Source organism: Cyprinodon variegatus (assembly GCF_000732505.1). Taxonomy (NCBI): domain Eukaryota; kingdom Metazoa; phylum Chordata; class Actinopteri; order Cyprinodontiformes; family Cyprinodontidae; genus Cyprinodon; species Cyprinodon variegatus. The sequence continues at coordinate 199,301 of NW_015151171.1, forward strand.
CACATGCTCATACAAAAAGATGGCGGAGGTTCACAACAAAGGAATGCTGACAGATGTGATCACTTTACTCATATTCAAACATTGTGTGCTTGGATTAATGGAGAGATAAAGGTGCTTAAAGCAGTCTATTTGCTACAGATAAATGCTTTGTTTTTCACTGAGCCAAGCAGTGTGGTCTCTCTCATAAAATCAGGGACAATGCCGTTGGGTTTTACTTGGCTGATGTGTGATATTAACAGATAAAAATGCTCATCTTAACTCATCCTTCCACAGAGCAGAGGACAATTTCCTCTGTTGCTGTAACTATAGCATGTTTTCTACCACAGCAGGAAGTTGTACGTGCACGCATGAGCTTGCCAATGTAACACAGGAGAAAAATAATGTTTTTTTTGCTAAAAAGATGTCAGTTAAGGAAAAGGTCAAACAAGGATGAACACAGGCATCATGTTTCCATGGTACAGTTGAGGCATGTGGGTTAATTGTTGAAGGCTGACCAGCGATGGACCTGATAAGCGTAAAGCGAGTAGCCAGTAACCCGGCTAACACAGTTGGTGTTGGTTAAAGCAGAGGGGTGGGATTGCGAGCAGCCGACTGTGATCCTCACACACGAACAGCATTTTCTCTTTTTGACAAATAATCTAAAATTGATACAGATAGCTGGTGCTTAGATGTTCTGATTCAGTGTCATTATGCTGAGTCTTTACACTGGCAGTAAGTTGAGAGTGTTGTCTCAAGACAAGTGAAACAATATCACAATGTACATCAAAATAAATACAAATGAATACAAAATAGAGAGTAGTATGTTATTTTACAAGCTAAATGTAGTGTAGTCTGTCTGAACTTCAAAAGGGGAATCTATTATTATTATTGTTATACATTTTTTATTAACTTTTATGATCAAGTTATCCATTGTGTCCTGTTGCTGAGAATAAGAGAATGTTGTATTAAAATGTATTGTTGTTTTGGTCCACAGAATGCTCAACAGCACACCTTGTGGTCAGAATTTGCTTATGCACCTTTAAATTTAATAGAACATATTTTGGTGAACCTTTTACCATTGTTCTATAGTCTATTAAATTTGAGATAATATCTCAGGAAAATCCATTTAGGTTTGAGGGTGTAACTGTCAAAACTGTCTATTTAAACAATATTTCTACACGAAAACCATTTGCACATGCTTTTTAATTTTATTGCAGTGCATTTGTCTTTTGACATCCTTAACATTCAGATTTTAGGAATCCAAGAAACCTTTTTATGGACTTGCCCAAGCTGAGCCACAGATAGAGAAACACATGAATGTTAGCTTTACCTTTTGCTCTTTTTAAAAATTTTCTTAACTCTGAACATATCAATTGATATGATAACCAAAATAATTACTTTTGCCTGAACTCAGCCCTGCCAGTAGTGTTGCTGATACACAACCTTGAGCCATAAGTGCAGCTTTAGAGGTTGAATGAATTGACTGGCAGGTCAGAAGTTGCCATCTGTATTTAACCCAAAGAGCTAAAAACAAGATGTTTATCTTTACAGTACATGAATTGAGGCATTGATTAACTCAAAGAAAACCATTTAGAACCAGATTGTGGCAAGTATGAGTTTGCAAATGTGTTAAAAAGTTATGTCATGCACAAAACATACACTTATCTTCTTAAAAAATTAGTCTTTTCGTTGCAAAAATGTGTGTTTAGTGGTAGTGGACAGTGAGCAAACAGGTGGAATAACTAACAGGGGACAAAGTCTGCATATGGATGACTTCAAAGGTGCCCCTATCTAATCTAGAACTTTACCATGGTTCAAAAACACACTGATAGCAGGGGACAGACACAGCTTGCAGAAAAGAACAAACTGTAATCATAAATGAACAGTCCAGTCCAATTCCTTCTTAAATTACCCTCCTGATTTAAATGGAGTTGTTACTATTATAAAATTTTTTCAGTTTGAAACAATATGTTTTTTATTCTATCCACCCTGCATGGGAGAGTTTTTTTCTGAGAAGGATGGCAAACTGCCAGTGCATTAAAAAGGATAGCAGAACAGGAAAACAGTTTGTCATTCCTTATCTATATTACTTTGCAAAATAGGGCACTTTTGATATGCTTGTTTTTAACATCAATCATTGAGTAGCACGTTATCAACAGATGTAGCTGAGTCAATCTACAGTATATGGACCCACATGTATAGCCTTAATTACTGTATATACAGCAGTGTAGAACTATAAAGTTATGGAACAAATGATTATTGTTGTAGCATCTTTACTTGAGTTCAAGCTCTAAAAGCTCTATGTGTCTTCTAGTGGAGTTCCAAATAGAATTGGGCAGCGTGAAACTTTACCATACAGAGTGGCTGGTAAACGCTGTGCAGCTTGGCATGAGTGGTATCTTTGCCAATCTTGACAGGATTTGTGGCTAGGCATTATATTTAAGCATCACAAAGCCTATTCCCTATTAATCTTTCAGTGTAATTATACCCCTGTCTCAATGTGTTTTGGTTGTTTATCAATGTGTTCTAATATATGGACTTTTTGTGGGCTCACCTCCATCCACAGCCAGGCCACGTGCATGCAAAGGGCTTCTCCCCTGTGTGTCTTCTTAGATGTGCTTTAAGGTGGCTGCTCTTGGTGTACATCTTATTACAGCCAGGAAATGAACACTTGTGCATTTTAATGAGGTCTGCCACTGTGCTCTTCTGATATCGTTGACCTCCACCAAGGACACCTGTTGCTGAACCCCCGAGGCCTAATCCCCCTTCCCCGAGCCCATTGGGTTTGGCTGCAATGGGCACCGGTGCAATCCGGACAAATTTGGACGGTGCTGCAATTCCTGGTTTGCCAGAGTTAGCTGTTGTAGGTGAAAGCAACTGAGGTACTAAAGCAAATGTCTGCCCTTGGATGTTGACCAGGAGCTGGGCAATTTTGATTGACGATGGGGACTCAGTTGGTTGGGAATGGGTTTTCTGTGACTGATGAGGGGCAGTGTCTAATACAGCACTGGAATTTGGTTCTTGTTTGACCTGTATGGGCTGGATTTGGAGAATGACAGGCACACTTGAGGCAGTGGTAGCACTTTCTGATAAAGGTGTCAGCGATCCACAGTCTTCCTGCTTGATCCCATCAACACAAGTGTCAGTGGAAGTAGCTACACATCTATTACCATCAGTCACTGGTAAGCCATCTGTACCTGATGCACATGCTGCATGCCTGGCCTTTGAATTGGAGGCCACAGGCACAGTCTGATCTAAGTGTTGTGATGGTGACTTAAGATCTCCTGCGAGTGTCACTGAACCTTCAGGCTCATTGTCATCTGATATAGACATGGGAGGTGACATTTCTTCATCGCTACCATTCTCTTCATTTTCCATTGCCACCATCATGTTCTCTTCTAAGAACTCCTCAATCTCCTCTAGAGTTGGCTGAAAGAGGAGTGCTTCAGGATCCTGGAGCTCATCGAGGAAGACTGGAAACTCGAAACACTCCTCTTTTGCCAGCTGTTGCTGAGCACCAAGACGCTGTTCCCTCTTGGGCTCCCATGCTGGGCCCATTGTCAAAAAAGGAGATTTTGGAGATGATGAGGTGGAGGAGGCTGGTGATGAGAAGGGAATGGATGAGGATACGGAAATATTGCCACTACTGGAGCTCAATGAGGTGGTAATTGAGGCCTGTGAGAGAAGGAGGTCCAAAAGGCTCTCTTGATTGTCTTCAACTGATGAGTTGGAACACCCACTACTCCTGCTGTCCCTGCTATCGTAGCTAGAGCTGAGGATGTTCCGTGATGCTGATGGCATGAACTCAGGGCTGGAGCAGAGGGAGGAACGAGGGCTTGATGGGTCACTGAGGTCATCTTCCGAGAGACATGGTGAGGAAGAGAGCGTCAAACCTTGGTAAGGGTGGTGCTGATAGGTGCATGCATCCGTCACCATGATGCCCTGTGCAACACCACCCTTGGTGTGGTGAGAGGCGGAACTGTAGTCAGACCCTTGAGAGCAGGAATAATACAGGAAGGTCTCCTCACCAAGTGGCAAGTGATCCACCATTCCTGTGCGGATAAATAGCTGCTAAATTTGCTGGGCTCTGATGATCAAGCTGTTGATGAGACTTCTTTTCCCTTTTTCTGTAAAATAAAATTATTCAAAATTAGTTTTTTTAGGATTCAGTACCAAGGATTCCAAAAAGGATCAGAGCTGCACACATTTCAACACTTAAGTTGCACCCAATATCAGGTACAATGTTAGTTCATCTGAGGGTCCAATTTGACAACAGCTGACAGTTTAACTGGAGTTTAGATATACTAGTTTTAGCTAGGCTTGAGTTATTCTTTCCCCTGCAGAAACACTGACTGTGGTAATACTGACCCCAGCTGAATGATTAATGTTCACACGGTAGTCCCTTTGGGGTCCTTAAATGCACAGTAAACCACCAGACTGAAAATCATTATACATTTTTTGTCCTTGTCAACTACCTGCTGCTTGTTTAAGAGCTTTGCAAACTCCTGGCACTTCAAAAGGAAAGTCGACCACATGTGAGGGAAGAGGAATGTGTGTGTTTGGGGGAGTGAGTGCGTGTACGCGTGTGTGTGCGTAGAATTTGCAGCTGCTGGTTCAGGCTTCAAGCTGACCATGTGGAGTTGGGCACTCTTCTTTCCTCGACACTTTTAAGATTAATGCCACATGTCCGTTGAACAGTGAGTTCCTATTTATCTCCTCTTGTGGTCATTAATTTTTCCTAACCTGAGCAAAAAAAGATATTCCAGAAGTGTTTAGAATGTGATTAGAATGAAATATATAATCTATAGACATCCTGTAGACTAGCCGAGAAGTGCATTTCTATGTCAGGATAAATAATATTTCAGGAGATTGAATCATAAACAAAGGATTTATTTTCTATTTTTATGCATTGGCAGCTCAGGAACAATCCACTGCTGCTGGATTTATGTGGATTAAAAATACAAGACAGCAGATGGCTTAGGAGGGAATGAGTTGCCTCAGTGTTGAAGCATGTGTCTAAAATCCATAGCAATTCCTAAAAAGCGTTGGATAACTGAAATGACTGGGCTCTCTCTTCTGTTTTAAGAAATAAGCTATTCTCAAAGAAAAGACAAATCTTCTGAGTTTCCACATGCTGCAAGTGCAGTCAGATGTTTAATTGAGTTGCCTGATACAACCAAACAGTGCTTTACTCAAATAAATCTGTAATAATTTACACCTTTAGTAAAACTGGATCACATGTGATGGGTGACATCGTATTACATGGCCTAGCGGGTGGGTTGGGGGTTGGGGTCTGCAGCTGCAGCTATACCTCATGCAATGAAAAAAAGTTTAGGAGGAGAGACGACACCTCACGTTGGGCAAGTCTGAAGTCATTTGTCCTGCAGTAACCCTGCTGCCGTACAACATCAAAAACTTTTGAAAGCTGAATGTTCCCTTAAACTGCAAAAGTAAACTTTAACCTGAATTCCTGGCATATTTAATGCTGCAGTCTTAGACTGCAAGTACAACCACAATCTCAGTTGAGCTAAGGGCTTAATAAAAGCTCAGATAGTTGTCATTGTTCTTTGTTGCTTTTGTAATCATACAGATAACTTATAGATCATAGAGGGAGTTTGCTTATGTTTTAGAGATAACCAGGAGTTCTATTTACTCATTACTGCATTTGAGAGCATGCATTGTTGGTTAAAAGCAAATTGAGCTCACCTGTCAAAGCAAGGAAACTAGACCAGCTCCTTTACACCATGCACTCCAGTCCTGGATGTGGGTTTCTGTGCGTAACTGAGCGCATTTGGCAGTGACACTCTAACTTTGCTCTTTGCCTATCCTTATGCCTCTCCCTCCCTCTCTCTCTCTGTCTCTCTCACCCTCCCTCTCTCCCTCTATCCCTATCTAACACACACACACACACTCACACACATTTACGCACTCTCTCACTTTAAATGACTTGTATTGCTTAAACCATCACATGATCACAGGCTGGGAACCCGTCAAATCAGGGGATTGGTCCTGTGAAGGCTCGCCTGCTTGAAGCATTATGATTGGCTAAGAACAAAGAGACACAAGCCTTACCAGTAGCCATAGGAAGGTGGTGTAGTAGAAAGAATGTGTGAAAACTGGTTTACACCATAAATCATTTAAAGGTCTTCATTCTAGCCTCAAAGATTCTAGATGAGACATGTACAACACGTTACAGCACTTTACTAAAACGTGTTTGCCTGTGTAAACACATCCAACTTTTGAGGGATTGTACAGTTAAGCTCAGTGTACAGTAACAGTTTGTTTGTCAAAGTTAAGCGATCTGGAAACTCCTCAAGTTTCTGATTCTTTATGTGGAAAGTGAGCTGGATTTAAATACTAGGTTACCTAGAAAGCAAAAGTATTTTATGTCCCTGCAGCAAACAGGAAACAGGTTTCAGGGAAGGTAAACTAACAGAAAATTTAAGCAGATCCTGTGCACTTTCGATATTTTTTGCTACTAGTACTTTTTGTGTAATAGACCAAAATGAAGTACTGCATTGTTGTGTAAAAATTAAAAGATAGATGTGTTTATATACATACATATATATCTGAAAGATATGGTGTTATATGGAGCTTATGATAAATTCACCCCCTTCACTCGGTTATACACCCATACTCATAATAAAATGCAGCCAATTGTATTCGGAAGTGGAGGGGGGTTAAAGCAACGTTAGTTTATAAAGAAATACATTAAGTGCTTCATTTCACAGACACAGTCTAATAAAATAGAAAGGGTATGAAACAACTGAACTCCTACCAAATCATGGGTTCTCCCTTGGTGGACGGGCAACTGCATTCATCAGATAAGCAATGCAATTCAGATTATTTCGAACGGTCCAATTTTGTAGAAGTAATCAGTGAGAAATAGAAATTCACCAAAACAAAAAGTAATAAAAATAAAAGAATCGATCAACAAAAAAAATAAATGAATGTGGTTTAGGCATGTTCTTGTTATTAAGCGGCCTAACCAAGCAGTGCACCAAAAGCTAAAACAAGTGGGCTGTGTCCGAACGTCCACCCTAATCACTGTTTAGAGCGCTACGGTATATAGAGGAAATGCTTAGAAGAAATCAATGCCTGGATGTGCCATAATTTTCTTCAACTGAATAAAAACAAAACTGAAGTAATAATCTTTGGACCAATAGAGGAGAGATCTAAAGTTAGCACACAGCTTCAGTCGCTTCAGCTAGTAACCACTGATCAGGCCCGAAGTCTAGGTGTAGTGCTGGATTCAGACTTGAACCTCCAAAAGCATTTAAAGACAATTACAAGGTCGGCTTTCTATCACCTGAAGAACATTTCCAGGATTAAAGGACTAATGTCTCAGCATGATCTGGAAAAACTAATCCATGCGTTTATTTTTAGTCGAATTGATTACTGCAACGGTGTTTTCACAGGTCTGCCTAAAAAGTGGATCAGACAGCTGCAGCTGATCCAGAACGCTGTTGCCCGTGTCCTCACTAAGACTAAGAAAGTAGAGCACATCACCCTAGTTCTAAAGTCCTTACACTGGCTCCCTGTATCTCAGAGAATAGACTTTAAAATACTTCTGTTAGTCTATAAATCTCTGAATGGCTTAGCACCTAAATACATCACAGACTTGCTATCAGTGTATCAACCCTCCAGACCACTCAGGTCTTCTGGCTCCAGCCTGCTCTGCATACCTAGAACCAGAACTAAACATGGAGAAGCAGCATTTAGCTCCTATGCTCCACTTATCTGGAACAAACTTCCAGAAAACTGTAAAAGTGCGGAAAGCCTGAGTTCCTTTAAATCAAGACTAAAAACACATTTGTTTAGGATTGCCTTCGACTGTTCTAGTTAAACAGTTCAACAAAAACATGTTTTCTTTAATCCAACTGTTTTTAATATTCTTTTTTTGTTTCTGCATTTTTTATTTTATTTTATTTGTTTTTTATTTTTTCCTACTTGCTTTGATTCTGTTTTATCTTCCTGTATTTTAATCATGTAAAGCACTTTGCATTGTCTTTGTACTGAATTGTGCTATACAAATAAATTTGCCTTGCCTTGCCTTGCCTAGAGCACAGTGGTTACACCCTCGTAAAATGTCCGAATGTCTAGTATATGAAAAAGTAGTGGACCCTAAATTTCCCATAATGCTCCTTGAAAAGTATCCATGCTCACTAAATGAGCAGGTATATCCCAGATTGCTTTGCAACAGCCCTCCTCCAAAAGTATCATTGGATTTGTTGTCGCGGTGACAGATAAGAAAGACAGCGCAGGCCCCATGCGGGGGGGTGGAGTTGGATATATGTTGTTTATAAGGTATACAAACAGAATCACTTTCCCATTGCTGAGGACCTCAAACCTGTCTTTTTACCCCAATTTCAGTTCTATCAAGTTTAGAATTAGTGCTTTGCCTATTTCCCCTTCTGCCACTGTTAAATTATTATTTACCCAAATATTTAAAAGTCAAACTACTGTTGCTGCTTTACACAGATTTTACTTTTGGACAGCATGCATATCTTGTTACCTTAACTAGTCCTAACTATTCTTTAAACACTTAAGGAATATGAACTAGCATTTTCCGGTCGCTATTGTTGTCCCATCTTATAGTATTTTGTTTTTGTCTGTACAGTGGTTACTAAGAAATTGTGTTTGCATGTCAATAAGAAGACAACATAAAAATAAAGCAAATGAGTGATATCAATAGAGAGGGGTAAAAAGACCCCTCAATTATTAATTAGTTTCTTTTGAAACTTGCTGGCTTCGCTCTTTCCAGCTTTTACTTTTTGGAAATAATTTGCTAAAAGCAACACAAGGACCTGGGCGAATAAAAGTAGGCGCTCAGCCCTATGAAGTGCAAGCTGCATAGGACTGCTCTTCTTCTCTACAAAAAATTGTTTGTAACAATTACAAACCTACCTACTACTGCTTAAATTTTTTGTTAAACAATCTGCAGAATTTTTTTTTCCTTTATGTTGTCTTCTTTTTTTCACAATGCTAGGTCTCTAAAGCGCAGGTTGCAAACTTTCCTGCATGAGAACAGATCTGAATGCAGTACTTGTTTCAAAGAGAAGGCATTCATTCACCTGGAAACCTGCAGATCTACTGCATCGACACCAAAAAATTGAAATAATTGCTCAGCAGTCAGACTGATGATGCTGCCTGCACCATCGTGGATGCATATTTAACATGGTTCAAGTTACCTATTCATATACAATATAAAAAGTAAGATGCACTATTGCGAACAGCGCAATATTCAGTTGCACAATTCTAAAAATTAAGTGTTCCCTTTTGCCTATGCATTTTACAGTGTGAAATTTACAGAGGATTGTTATACCCTCTGTATAAGGTAGGTTGGCATGCCACACGATTGAGGCCATGGAAGCATAACACATGCTTACAGGATTTACAGGAATCTGAATGGATTTTATAACATTGGTTAATGCCCTTTGAAGGTGCTTACAGTACACATCTGGGCTTATATTCTGTTATTTTTTGCCTTGAGTGATCACTCTTTAAATACACAGTTTGTCTTACTGAAAACTATTCTCAAACAGGACTTAAGATTTAATATGATTTAATCTAAGTTTAGCTGAGTAATAGTGAAAAAAATGTTACTGTGCTTTTGTTATATCCACTTTGGGGTCAGAATAATAGAAAAGGGCCATAAAAAACATCTCCTACTGGTTCCTAGACCTCAGTGATGTTTGTATTTTTGTGTCACATTCAGGGGGTTTCTATCTGATTGTGTCAGCATTTGATGCCAAATCCCTGTTTTCAAAGAACATCTGCACTTGTGCAACGATGTGTTCCATTTTATAAAGCCTGGCCTGTAAGAGGACTATCTTTCCAAATTATTATCTATATGGGCTATTATATGTACTGAAGTTGCTCTCCATTTTCTTCTCCTAACCTTCTGATTTTTTAAGATGTTTACTTTTATTCTGACCAATATGGAATTCTGCTTTAAGTAATTTGACTCTTTGGATATAGTAAAAAAAAAAAAAAAAAAAAAAAAAAAAAAGAAAACTTACATTTTATACTTATAGAACTGTTATATGAGTAGGTTCTATAACTAATGGATAAGGTTAAGCATCTTCTATTTTTAACCTAGATATTTTTAGGGTTTCAAACCCCTTTTCAAAATTGATAAAGATTATTCTTAACCATACCAGCTTTCAATAATAGCAGTTCCACTTCATGGGCTTTTGTAATCAATCTGTTAACAGTTGGTCCTCCAGCAATCACGTCACCCTTTAACTTTTTTATGTCTGTTTTCTTTTTTTACAGTTACTTTGGTCCTTTACTGTCTCAAGTGTGACCTAAGTGGGACATAGCTCGTATTTTGCAAATATTTTCTAAGGGTGAAATCTTGCAATGGAACTTCCTTTGTTCAAATGTAGGGTAAATATGAAACCTGTTAGCTGTCTAGTATTTCTATCAGAAACATGAATCCCAACAAAGGTAACAAGTCGAGTTAAATCTACAGAGAGGTAACCAGCTGCTAAATTTATGGGAGCTGCAGCAGTAAAGAGATATTCAGCTTAATCTTTTAGCAATGGTCTTTTCCTCACCAGCAAATTACAACTTGACTTATTTCATGTTACCCTTGTTGAGTATATTAGTAAATCCCCCTCTATGTAGGTTTGACTTGAGTCAAGGCTTATGCAAATATAGGATTTCCATCTTACATACTGTATATATTATTACCTTAGAGAAGCTGAGGTAGCATAAGAGCCTGATGAAGTCTGCAGAGGGTCTTTTATTTGGCAAACTTGCTCATTGATTCCGGCTGCTCTGTTCAACATCACAAACACCTTGACAGATGAATATTATGTAAGCCCAGATTGAGTAAATTAATCAAAATGATTTCTTTCCTCTGGTAAAAGGTGCATTAAGCTAAATGTAAAATGTGTGTGTCTTTAGTCTCTGAAGTGCTCTGAACAAAGCTGGCATTCTAACTGAAGAAGCTTTGAAAAGAAGGGATGATAAATACTCCTGAGTCCAGGGGGTTGGAACCAAAAGGCAGTATCCTGGCAGTGTCCTGGTTTGCATATTTAAACCAAATAATTTGCATCTGTGCCTATTCTGGGTTCTTCTTGCAACTTCCTTAATCATTTTGCTCTTGCCTTGAAATACTGAAGTACTTTTTCCATTTAAATGGCATTTTTGAAACAGTTTCATAAGAAGTTAACTGATGATATGATAAGTTTTACTAAGTGGTTGCTAGACTGTTTAAAGTAGAATGGAAGGACTTTCCAGAACTTTTATTAACAGTGTTTGGCTCCTCTCCTGTGGATCCAGCTACCAGTTTTAATTTGTGACTCAAAGCAGACACCATGTCTACTTTTATGATTATGTAGGCTTAAAACTTTAATCTTTGGTAAAACTCCTAATTAGAGTGGCTTGGGTTTATCCTATGCTATCTCAACAGTTACGGTATACTGCTATAGTCTTAGACTGCTGGAGGACAAAGGGACCACTTTTCATCATTCTGATTCCTTCGATTTTTATTCATTGATTTTGCATTATTTGGGGGCTCAACCCCTAACCTTATGTGTTCTCTGCTTTTTGTAATCATACTAGCTCCATTTGGTCCTGTTTGACTGCGACACGGTCCCGGAGGGAAATATCCTCTTGGCTACTGTTTTTACTGTGACTCAGTATGCTCTCTTTCATCCATTTGGAAAACTGGCTCAGAGCTGATTTGCTCAACTATTTCTTTCCTAGACAGAGCACCCTATGGAGCCAGTTTACTATTTTCTTATCTAACATAGGAAGCATTTATGGATCACTGCTCTCATGTTTGTTTTATACGTCTCATTCTGTCTCTTTGAATTTCCAGTCAACTATCGCAGAAGACTGCACACAGGACGTTAGTCAAGTTTTGGATAAATGTTTAGACTTAGCATCAACTGTAGCTCTGACTATTCAGACTCAGGTGTAGGAACCACGTTGCACAAAGAGAACTTTTTTATGGGTTAATTTCATCCATAAAGGCTAGATAAGGAGTGTACCACTAATAGTCGACCTGCTAAATCCTATCTGTGCTGTAGATCTTTGATGTTTCCCCAGAATCAGTGGTGAATTTAATAAATTTGGGGCCTAAGGTGAAGGGGCCACTTCTTCCGTCTTTTTCCCATTCTTTGTATTTTCTCCCTCTTGTCCCTAAAATCTTGTTTGTGAGACTTGGCCTCAACAAGAATTCGTTGTTGAGTCCCCAGAAACAACCCCCAAAAAGTCGACACCAAAAATAAATAATAAATAAATTATTTCAAGCAAAAACAACCATTTGAAAATCAAAGCTTACGTCAAATTGACCAATAAGCTTTCATGGTTTCAATGGGATAAAGAAGTAGACTGAAGTAGAAGTAGATCTGACCTAATTGATGGTTTTGATATTTAGTTTTTCATTTCCACACCACGGAAAGTCCCCGAAGGGGTTGTCGTCGCAACTGTTAGCCATAGCTAGCCGCCTCTGCTGAAATAACGAAGCAAGTCACCTTTGGTGACCTTCAGTGCAGCTTTCTGTTGACCACCTGCTTTTTTTCACCTTTTTTTTTTATCTGTTCTTACCATTTTGCCCCAATAATTTTCAAATGTTTTGCTGCTGTCTTTCTACATCTTGTTTACATACATAAAGATGGACTAACCTCATGTAATGCAGACATGCATACAAGCTGTACTGATGGCATTTTAGCATAAGGGCTTTAATAAAAAACATAAATCATGTCTAAAAATAAGTAATAACTTAATAAACAATAAAAAGTAAGAGGAGTTTTATGGGGATTTCAGTTACTTGAGGCACTAGGCAACCACCTAGTTTTGCCTAATGGTAACTACACCTACCCATGGACCTCTTTGCTGCTCCTCCGATTGATGCTGTCCTTATCCAGGCGGATCCAGTAAGTGGACAGACATATCTTAATAGGTTTGCAGTTGTGTGGAACCCTCGTGAACCTTCTTGTTCAGCTCTGGTGCAAGCCAACAGAATTGATAAAGAATCCTTGATAGAGTTCGAAACATGTTCGAAAACTTAGCGAAAGTCTGGTTGCCCTCCAATTAAAGCCTGTTTGTGTTTGCCATGACCCAGAAAATTTACACAGGCAATTTGTACAATCTAACCTAATATAAAAATGCTCCAAACTTCTCAGGCCTTCAGAGCACAGCTGAATTTGAAAAGTTTTCTTTAAATGTTTTAAAAGTTATTTATCATTTTGTTGTCAGACTGACATATAGTTCCAATAAGATTCATAGATATCATTGTTTTAGCTTGACAAAAGGTGAACATCTTAATGGAACATAAATTACTTGCAATACATTTTAAAATATTTTTATCATCAAAGTCCAAAGTAGGGCTGCTCAGTGTCACGGTGGGTAGCACTGCTGCCTTGCAGCAAGAAGGTTCAAGGTTCAATTCCTGCGGTCTTTCTGCATTTGAGTTTGCATGTTCTCTCTGTGCATGCATGGGTTCTCTCCGGGTACTCTGGCTTCTTCCACAGTCCCAAAACATGACTGTTAGGTTAATTGGCTTCTCTAAATTGTTCTTAGGTGTGAGTGCGAATAGTTGTTTGTCTCTGTGATGCCCTGCGATGGACTGGCGACCCGTCCAGGCTGTACCCCGCATCTCGCCCGTAAACAGGTGGAGATAGGTACCCCCAGCTGGAATAATGCATGATGGAAAAAAAATTGATGGATATTAAAGTACAAAATGTGATGAAAGCTAACTTTCTGAAATGAGGAAACTCCTTCTAGTCATTTAAATTTTCACATAACCAGAAGTTCTGGGCGAGGAGGAGGAGTAGCAGCAATCTTTCAGTCTGACTTACTGATTAATCTGAAGGCAGTTAATATTTACAACTCTTCTGAACATTTAACCCTAAGTTTCCCTCGTCCAATTTGCAAAGCAAGAAAACCTCTTCTTTTTCTAACTTTGTATCATCCACCAGGTCCTTACTCAGAATTTTAGATGAGTTTTCAGAGTTCCTCTCTGATTTGGTGTTAAATACTGAAAGGGTCATCATAGTGGGGGATTTTAACATCCATGCTGACATTGAAGGTGATAGCTTAAGAGCAGCCTTTAATGCTATCTCAGACACTATTGGCTTTGTTGAAAATGTGAATAGTCCCACACATTCTCATCTTCATACTTTGGATCTTGTGCTGACACATGGCATAGAATGTGAAGAAATAACAGTATTTCCTCACAACCCTGTAATCTCTGACCACTTTTTAATAACCTTCAGGATTACTTTAACAGAGTTCTCCTTCACCAAAATAAGGTTTCACTTTAGCAGATTATTATCAGACAGTGCAGTTATACATTTTTAAGAGTTTGTTTCACTTTCTCACTCCTCTATGTCGCTGAGCAGTGCAGCAGTGCTGTTTATGCGGTTGCTAGTTCTCTGAGTACTGCCTTAGACAACGCAGCTAACGTTAAAAATAAAAAGCTGACTCCTTGGTTTAACGCAGAGCTGCACAATTTGAAGCAAAATGCTAGGAAACTGGAAAGAAATCGCGCTCCACAGGCCTGGGGAATCCTACCTAGTGTGGTAAAATAGTTACCTTTGTTGCCTTTGTTAATGCAAGAGCAGCATGTTTCTCCTCATTAATAGAGGAGAATAACAATAATCATTGATATCTTTTTATTACCGTTGCCAAACTCACAGAGCCATAGCTTAGTTGAACCGTCCATCCCACCAGCTCTTAGCAGTAATGATTTTATGGGATTCTTTATAAATAATATTGATCTTAATAAAAATAAGATAATTAGCACTCATCTAACTACGATTTATCTCTGGAAGATGAAGAAGCATCGGAGGTAGCCATAGAATCTGAACCAGGTCTAGACTGCTTTGATCCAGTTGAACTTTCAGAGTTTTGTCTTCATCTAAGCCTTCAACTTGTATGTTAGATCTAGTTCCAATCAGGTTATTTAGTTTTAGTCCGTGAGGCAGACACCCTGTCTATTATTAAGCATAGGGTCGGAACTTTCCTTTTTGATCAACCTTATAGTTAGAGTGGCCCAGGTTATCCTGAGCTATCTCTATAGTTATGCTGCTATAGGCTTAGACTTCTGGAGTACATAGGGACCCCTCTTTCATCATTCTGCCTCGTTCTATCTCTATTCTCCCACTCTGCAGAATCTGTTAGTTAAAACTATAATCTTATGCTCTCTCTGCTTTTTCTCTAAGGAGCTTCGCCTCGTCTGTTCCTGTTTGGCTGTGACTGCATCCTGAAGAGAAATATCAAATATGCTGCTGCCATCAACACCTTTGTTTACAGATGTTGGAGATTGGCCTGTTTTTCAGTGTAGTCCTGCTTCTCTGACTGTTACTGGCTAGATGTGCTTTCTTCATCCTCTGACATGGGAATTGGCCCGGAGCTCGTCTGCCTGGCTAAGTGTTTTATAGATGGGGCCACCTTTTACAGTTGCTTTTTGTATCTCTGCTTCTGTCTCCTTGAACCCCTGTCGGCCTTAAGCAAATGGCCGTTCATACTGAACCTTGTTCTGCTGGAGGTTTCTTCCTGTTAAAAGGGAGTTTTTCCTCTCCACTGTCCCTACAAGAATGCTTAGTTTGAGGGATTGCATTCGAGTCAATGAGTCGATGCAATCAACTGGTTTTCATTAGATAGAAAACTTTGAATCAATTTGACTGTATGATCTGGTTGAAATGTAAAGTGCCTTGGAGATTACATGTGTTGTGAATTGGCACTATATAAATAAACTGAATTGAAATGTACAGTTAAAGTAGATAGATATCTGTGTTTTGTTTATTTCTGGTTTCAGCTGGCTGTCAGTTTTCTTTAAGCTCATGCCTCCTGACTGTTGTGTCTAGCTGTGTATTTATGCTGTAACCAGCTTAAGCCTCTCCAGCTGACCAATAGATCCCTGTGGCTTTAAGCTCTGCCATGTAAACAACAAGTTGTAGGAGTTCACTGGGTGATCAGAGCAAGCCTATCAACCCTCACCTCTAATACTACCGCAACACATAGTGTATGAACACATTACTCTTATCTACTGTTAGGCAGCAAAATGCTCAAATCATGTTACTACTAAAAAATTGAGCCAACTATGGTCTTATTTTGTTATGTTTGTTTCACCCACCAGATGTTAGAACTCATTTTACAAAAAATCTTGTTATTGTAAACTTTTGACCCTTTACCTTAAAACAAAATTAAATGTCATTTCTAAGTGCCAAACATGAATAGACATCTATTTCCAGAATCTCTTGAGAATTTCCAAGTATCAACAAAGACATGAAATACTTGCTTCAGAAAGTGTTGTTGTAAGCAGAGAGCTCCTCAGAGAGTTATGCAACAGGTTTATGATAAAACTATAAAGAACCTTAACCCTTTCCACCCACACGCAGTCCCTGCCTCAGCTGTAAACGCTCCCTCATACAAACACCCATCCTCCCTCTAATTCACTCTGTAGGCAGCTTAGTTGGCTTTTAGTTACACTAGCAAGTCTCATCCTATTTGGTGGATTATGTGTATTTGTCTTTTGCTCTCAGATGCTCTATGACATACACAGTTTGCAAAGATAGAAGTAGAAGATGTCTTCAGTCCATAAGGGTTAAACAGAACAGTATCAAAATAACAAGAGCAATGTTCAAATTGAGTAACATTCTTGTCTAAGAATAAAAAAAAAAAAATCCAGTCCAAGCAAGTCTAAGGCCCCGTCCACACGAAGCCTAATCCAAGATGCAGACACCATGACTTATAGAAACATAGCACAAGAAAGATGATAATTTAAAAATAAACTCAAAGACAAACTCCCTCATTTCCGGCAAGATGTCCAGTTGTAGAATCAGAATCATACAACTCAGTGTCTTTGATAGCTATTGCGACCTTAAAAGATAGCAGATTTCACCAAAGTAAAGCCCTTTGGTCTCCATTATTGCTTTTGAATGTTTTAGACAAGAAAACTGACTCTAACTGAACATGGGGGGAGGATTTTAAGCAGCACCATCCCAACTTTGAAGTACAGGGTTTGCAACGCCACATTTTCGCAATTTTTTTCCACAGGAAGTACTGGCCCACTTTACAAAGTAGTTGGTGTCACAATAAAGAACATGGAAATATTAAACAGACATCTCAGAACAACATTTCCTTGTGGGAATTGTAAATAAATGTGTCTAGCAATCAGTCGTCCTAAGAAAACCATAATTAGCTAGAAAGCCCTGATCTAAATTTTTTGGCAAAAGAGTAAATGTGTGTGTGCATTCTAGTTAAACTAGTTTTGTCAGGGGAAACGTACGGTGGCCCTGAAGTGCACCGTAGAAACGGGCCTAGAATTACAGTTAACCATTGTGAGAAACTTGTGGAAGGACACCTGAAGCAGTCTTCAAGATGTTTTTAAGCAAGAAAGTACAACTCAAAACTCCACTTGTGGTGTCAGTTTATCAAGACATAACCTACTGTATGTAAAAAAAATTAAAAAATCTTAGAAATTATCTTGTGTATTGTTGAAGTTGGTAATTCTACAAAAATGCTTAAAACATACCTTTCTCCATTCGAAAAAACACAAAATGGGGGCATTATTAAGTCCTTTTATATCAGGACCTCATAAGTCCACCACTCATACCTATATAAATTCCAGTTCTCATGATTTTTTTGAGAGTTGAAAATATCTTTTGTAAAAAAAAAAAATGCAAAGAACTTGTTCTTCCTTGTTATCTGAAATGAAAGGGAAATGTCACAGAGGACCTGTAGGTTGTTTGCTTTTGTTTCCCCTTCATTTGTTTAACCTGTTCAAAACAAGGTCATCAAATGATTCTGTCGTCAGCAAAACTTTACGTAAACGTGGGGGATTTATTTGAAGTTTCCCAAAAGATATAAAATGTTTGAGCAACTGTCACATCAGCTTTTTTTTTCATATTTTTCTGAGGTATGTCTCTAAGATGTGATCTGTTAAATTATGTAGATGAGTCATTACTCAGCCTGAAATCTAAAATGAAATGTTCTGCTTGGAGCAATCTCTCTGTCTGTGAATGGCTGTTCGATAAATACCAGATGCTAATGTGAAAAAAACAAAACAAAAAAACAAAACTGTTTGCTCAGCCTCAACGCGATGGGTGGTGAGATAATAAGCATAAAACCTGTCAAGAGATTTATGTTCCTACTCTGCTTCTTCTCAACATGCTGGGGGCCAAGTGGATCAGGTGTATATAAGACTGTGTTGCTCTTATTTAACAGCATTTCTCAGATTATAATTCATTTTTCAAAAGAAAGTTATTAAGAAGTTATATGTCATAGTTACAAGATATACATGGCAAAGAGAAAGTTAAAGTGTATTTTAATCTTGTTTGTCAGAATTGCTTTTTTGCTCTAAAAACTGGATTTTGTTTTATTACAAACTCACCATAAAATTCTATGTTTAAAAGGGTTCTTTGGTACGATACCCAAAGAAAAAATTAAAAAGCTAGCAAAGGCCTTCTTACAGCTAAATGTATTTTGCGTGCATATANACCACAGCGCCACTTACAGGCCTGGCATACATTTTGCAGCGTTTTCATGCATTCGTGTGGACGATCACATTTATTTTACGTCTCCGTCTTTACGACAAACGTTTTGGAAAATATCATCGTTTCGTGCTCGTTTTGACTTCGTGTGGACGGGGCCTAAGTGGTTTCATCGTCACATTACATCTTCATCAAGTCATATCCTTCCCTTTCATGGCAAGTCGTTCTGGCCTTGTGTTATTGTTTTCTCTTCCAATTTCTATTTGATTACAATAAATAAATAATTTTACCTAATTTAACAGCAATAAATAGTCCCATCTAATGCTCCACTCATACATTTAATTGAACTCAGTTGAATATTATTTTCTGGGTAATTTGTATTAAACATTAAACTGAACAAACTTTCTATTGATAATTCTGATAATAAATTCGATTGACTGTTTTTCACAACACTTTCACAACGTTATTGTACCAATTAAAACTGAATGTTATGGTTCTGATTCAGGCCTATTGATTCACATACAGTGTAATAGTATATGACCTCTGTTCCATCCAAAAACATGTAAAGTAAACCTCCTGCTGATCGTTGATTGTTATTTTAGCCACTTTACCAAATGTCTAAAAAGTTTATATCATTACATTTTTAAAATTTCTTTTTGTTAGCTTTTATCAAAACAGGCACAAATTCTTGAAAGGAAAGTAAGAAATGCCCCATGGTTGTACCACAAGTTCCCTTCTCATCCCTAAAGAAGTTTGATGGAAAATATCTATACATGCATAAACACTGTAATGCCTAAAGCAGAATGATCCAAACCCTTTATTGCTATCATTGTCATGGAATAGTTACCAAATTTAAAATCGAAACTCCCTAATGGTCATTTCTGGTTGAACAAGTGACCAGAATATGTTTGGTGGGAAATATAAATCCCCACAAAAATAGATCCTAAAAAGTGAGCAAGTGACATTACAACATGTACTATATTTATGGACTTGGAGCCTAATCCAAGATGCAGACACCATGACTTATAGAAACATAGCACAAGAAAGATGACAATTTAAAAATAAACTCAAAGACAAACTCCCTCATTTCCGGCAAGATGTCCAGTTGTAGATTCAAAATCATACAACTCAGTGTCTTTGATAGCTATTGCGACCTTAAAAGGTAGCAGATTTCACCAAAGTAAAGCCCTTTGGTCTCCATTATTGCTTTTGAATGTTTTAGACAAGAAAACTGACTCCAACTGAACATGGGGGGAGGATTTTAAGCAGCACCATCCCAACTTTGAAGTACAGGGTTTGCAACGCCACATTTTCGCAATTTTTTTCCACAGGAAG